>NW_004444398.1:67410-120646 GCF_000243295.1 Trichechus manatus latirostris | reverse complement strand
TAATGAAATGGCCCTTGAGCTTTTAAAACAAAAAGTTGTTGTTGTTAGTTGCTGTCTTAAAGTATTAGTATTTTGTTTGAGTTGTGTCCAGATATTAAGATCTGGCTCTTTTCTAGGATGGACAGCGCATATTTGGAACAACAAAGTGTACCTTCTGTTAATTATCGTCTCACTTTTAAAAAGTCATTTTCCTCTTTTGTTTCCTGTGGAAAGGGGTAACTTGTTCTCAAAATACTTCTGTTACTGTTTCCCCATCACCCATGGTTACAGCAAATATCTACTCTTTTACTTCCTTTATTAAATGCTGCTTTAATGCACTTGTGTACTGCATATGCCGTTCAGTTTACTGACTTCTTTTCCCCAGAGTTTCCAACACCTCGTCTTACTAGAGAATAGGAACAGTCACTGAAGATGGGCCATAGGAACTCTCATGAACTGTTTCTGTTCCACCAAAGGAAAGAATCTTTGCTTCAGTGATCACGTTGTTCCTTAAACACACACGTTACAGTTTGCTAGTATAAAAAGCTATGTATGCCCTTAGTAAAAACAAGTTTAAAGAAGTTAAATGATGTACAGTCTTACTTGCAGTATATTTACTTAGTTACATGAAAATTCTTTAAGGATAGAGATATTTTAAAAATATCAAACTAGTACAGTTTATTTACTATCTAGAGAACCTTTTCCAATTTTCTTCTATAGAAACAAGACATACAAACATTTTACACACATAATCTTTTGAGTGGCTCCTACTTAGTACCACCAAATAGATTTCTCTAGGCCTGGAATCCTATCTAATTCCTTCTAACCCTCCTCTCCAAGAGTCAGCAGCCCTGACCACAAACCCGTCCTAGGGAACTAAGAATTTAAGTTGTTAAGGCTGCAACAGGGTATTTTTAAATTCATATTTTTTGGTCTCTAAGTCACAGTCAATCACCACAAGCCAGTGATGAGATTAAAAGAGATATAATTTGAACATATTTATACTGAAATTCTTAAAGCGAAAGGTGAAATTGCCGCTTACTGTTTGCTTTGCCTAGGTAAATGAATTGTTAATACAGTGGTCTGAGACAAGCATGTAGGCAGAAAGGTACAGGAGATTTTCTAAAACTTGAATTCTTTAAGAAAGTATAATTCTTCCTCACATTGGGTATGATAACAATAAGTGTTTCCAAATAGGCTTTCTCACCACTCTTTCATGCCGCAAGCCTTCCTAGTAATTTCAAGAGAATACTTGTGTTTTTAGCTTGTGTTTTTCCTGCTTTGTAAAGTGTGAAGTGTCATTTTATTTATCCAGTTTTATTATAATTAAATTATCATGTGGTAGCTAATTAATGGAAAAGTTTGGTCTCCTGAGATCTAATGTTTATCAATTACTGAAAGCTGTAAATAATTCTTCCTTATCTTTTTTCTACTTTGTCTTCTTAATGTAGAGCATACTGCCTCTGGGATCAATTTATCACTAATTCCCAAGTACATATTGTTAAAACCATGGCCACCATCTGCTGGTGAATTTATAGAAATATACTCACCGCACAATAGGTTATAGACTTCAATATTTTCAAATGCTTCAACTTCAGTCTTCTCTTTAAAACCGGGTCCATGAGCCAGAAAGATAGCCTAGGTGGTAATATACACACTATTACTACATGCCAACCAAACACAAAAACAGACATCGCAAGAGACAGTTTTCCTTCCATAACAGTTCTATTTGTATTTTAGGCCTGTGTTAAGGATTTCTTTTCAGAATTTGAAAATTATTTTTAAATCATCTCCTTCTGTGATATTGTACCAGTCCCAACCAAATATAGCCCATATTGTGTTGTGTTTACTTCCATCTCTACCTGCTTTCGCATCACTTCATATGTCAACAGAATAGGAGAATAGAAGCAACTTTGGACAACCAATAGCAGTACAATTTCACAATGTTTGGACAATATATATATTAGAAATTCAACGCATGACATCATATATTCTTTTCATATTCCTTTCATATAATTGCTCAAATATGTTAATATATGACAAAAATATTAAAGTTTCTAAGCATTATATTTTGCACCATTTCCTAAGCTACTTATTTCTTAAAATGCATCTCCCCTTTACTTTTAGGATAAGGAGACCTAAATATTTTGCTGTCTATTTCATTAACGTTAACTTAGTTACATTATTTATAACAAATCTGTTTTACCTTGTAAATAACTAGAAGAAAAGCGTCAAACCTAGACAAGCAATTCTTTTCTGGTAACAGTGGTATGTGTGTGTGTGTGTGTGTGTGTGTGTGTGTGTGTATATATATATATATATGTTTTTCCAAGATAATCAGAAAAAGAATTTGAGGCATAGGTTTTTCTTACAGTAATTAACTCAATTATCATACAGTGCCCTACTTAATAGAAAATCTCTGTATCTAGGGATTTAGATAAGACAGTCAGGTTGCAAAAATCATAAAGCTTAACCTATGAAGGACCTACCAGCTGCATTTTACAGTGAACTCCTCATACACTTTCTTCCCAGGACACCACACAGCCCTAGTTTTCTTCCTCCCTTACCAGTGACTACTTCTAAGTATTTTTGCTAATAAATCATTTTCTCCCCCAAACTCTTAAAGGAGAATTGCCTCAGTGCTCAGTACCTCGTCCTCTTCTCTGTCTACACTCAATCCCTAGGGATCTTACGTAGTTGCATTTCTTTTAAATCGTTTATATGCCTAAAACTCAGTTTTTGTTTTCTTTCTGCTTTTTTTTTATCTTCGGGACAGACTCTCTCTGTAATTGCCAATTCAGCACCTCTAATTGCAGGTCTAACAGATATTTGAAACTTAACATGTCCAACTGAACACAGACTCTTTCCCCCTGAATCAGCTGTACCCCCAGTCTAACTTCCTTCCAGTTAGGCCCATTCCCATCTCAGGCCTTTTGCCCTGGCTGTTTCTTCTGCCTGAGACATTTGCTCCTGGGATATTACAAAGGTTAATTCCTTCACCTCCTTGAAGTTTCTGCTCAAATGTCATCTTCTCAATGAAGCCTACCCTTTTTAAAATTGCATCCTGTCCCCGTGCTATCCTGAAACACTCCCAATTCTCCCTTACTCTGCTCTACTTTTTTCTTTATTTTCCCCATTGCACTTATCACTTAACGCACTATATTACATATTTGCTTATTATGCTTATTACCTATATTCTTCTGCTAGAATGAAAACTTCATAGGGCAGGAATCTTTGTTTTCTTCACAGATATGAAGAGATTCAAGAGTCTTGAACAATATCACAAAGTAGGTGCTCAATAAATATTGGTTTAAAAAAATGTAGTAACTCACCCCCATGCTCTTCAATCCACCATCATAACCATGATGGCCTCCTCCACAAAATTTATATGCTTTACTCCTATAAAGAAATAACGTTATTACACTCTGATCAACATACTGTGTAGACCTTTGTCTAAACTCAGCTTTAATGGACTTTATGTAGCTTCTGCTTTTATATATTTCTTTTTCCGTCAAAAGCAGCATTAATATATTTATTTCAATGCTAAAATATATAATCATAAAGGAACAAACAGAATGGTGAAGGAAGGAGTATTTTAAGGTCTAGAAATATAATTCAAAAATCTTTTTACTTTTAGATATTGAGAAAAGAACAATTACAAAGACATAGACAAAAAAAATCTTTTTCTTCAAGCCCACTTGTACCTTTATACATCAAAGACTGAATGATTAAGAATAGTTTGATTAATGTTACATTACACATTTCACTGCTTTATAAATAAATCTTTGAGACTAGGAAAGATATTAATTTTTATTTTACAGTGGAGATATCTAAGAAAATAATATAAAAGTACGATTAAAGAATACTCAAGACAAGTTAATTAAAGTACTCAGTAAGGAAAAGTCAGTATATTCTGTAAACTCAGAGTTTATTTTTAATTTTTGGGATTTTCTTTCATAAGCTCTCTGCCTTGTACATAACTTGTCTATTGCTAATTAATGGATTTTCCTTTTGCATATTTCATTGGATTTTAATCACTGAATTGAGTAACGTTAGCAATTTTATACATAGCTAGTTTTTATACTTGAAAAAAATAATGATAAACCTAGATGTTTAAAAGCAACTGAATGTTATAATTTTGTCTCTGAAGGGAACAAAAGACTCCTATTTCTAAAGGCTGTCCTTAAAAAAGGTTTTTCTCATTTGCTTTCTCTCTCTGGGCA
Source organism: Trichechus manatus latirostris (assembly GCF_000243295.1). Classification (NCBI taxonomy): domain Eukaryota; kingdom Metazoa; phylum Chordata; class Mammalia; order Sirenia; family Trichechidae; genus Trichechus; species Trichechus manatus. The sequence continues at coordinate 116,444 of NW_004444398.1, read as the reverse complement.
AGTACACACACACATACATACACACAATATATTTTTCTAATATATACATTTTTATGTTGTTTGCTCAACTGAAAGCAGGACGTTGATTCAGTGTCTAAAAAAATTACCTTTAAAAAATGTTTAACTGACTCTTACTCAGCTTAAATAGAATAAAAAAGAAATCACAACTCTAAGTAGGCCATACACAGATCTACCCAAAACAGGGAAGAAAAGAGAGGCTAAAAAAGTATCTGGAATGGTAAAGACAAGAAGAGTCCTACTTTACTAAGGGCTGTAAATCTGGGTACCCTAAGGGGGCCAGTTCATGTCCTTATCTTAGATTATTCCAATAAAGTTGTTGACACCAGCCAACACTTACGTTTAAAAATTTTTATTTTTATTGTGTAGATTACTGGGGAGTCCCTGAGTGGTGCAAACAGTTAACACACTTGGCTGCTAACCAAAAAGTTAGAGGTTCAAACCCACCCAGAGGCACCTTGGAAGAAAGGCCTGGCATTCTACTTCCAAAACATCAGGCACTGAAAATGCTATGGAGCACAGTTCTACTTTGACACACATGGGGTCGCCATGAGTTGGAATCTTCTCTATGGCAACTGGTACTGGTAAGTTTACTGGAACTATTTGATTAAGGAGAATTAAGTTTTAATTTCTATGTGGGAAACTAGAGCATTCACAGATGAAAGAAAGAAAAACGTCTTTTGGACCAAATCATTGGTAAAATTTTTTAAAAGTGAGACCTTTATTCTTCTATTTTCAGAAAATCTATTGTTTTATATTTCCAATTCCTAACCCAGCTAAATTAAAAACTATGATAAATAGCGCATTTTCAACAATTCAAAGGACAAGAGAACTGTAATGAACATCACAAAACTTAATTCAGAAGCAAAAGATAAAAATATTCTTTAAAAAGTTTCTATTTTTCTTTGCTCCACATGTGGGTACTTTGGGAATTTACTCCCCTAATTGCACATGTTTATGCTTTCCATCCATTAATGGGCTTTGGAAATTACATATGGAAAAATGGAAACTGGCATTTGGAAAGGAGGAGTTGATCTTATCTGTCAGAGTTTAGCTCAACTTCTAATTACTATACGAAAGTGTTTGGAACAAATTATTATCTTTTCTACATTTAATTAATAAAGCTGAAATTAAGGCTGGGGTTCTCTCCCACAGTTGGGTAACAACGTGGACAGGAGATGAGCAAGACTTCTGCTGATACCAGTCAGTTGCCAAGTCCTATCAATTCTTCTCTGTACTAGCTTTCCCATTTGTCCCTTCCTTTCCTCTTCTGCTACCACCATTCTAAACCAGATCCTCATTACCTCCCACCTAAACAAGTTTTCTAACTGGTCATTCTGTCTTCAGAATCTTCCCTCACAACACACACACACACACACACACACACACACACCCCTAATCCTATAGAACACTACTCATCAGTGATGAAAATGGAAACACACGTCCAAATGGGCACATGGAATGGAACATTAGAAACCAGAACTATTCTGGAAAAGCTGGGTCACAAATTAACCATACATACTTTGCTAATGATATGCCACATACCTAGTCTAGTCTCACCATCCTCACAGCTCCACAGCTTCCACTGCAGCTGTCCTATTGCTGAGGACTGGATCACTACACGTTTTTCTAATTGGCCTCCCTTATTCTGGCCATCTTCCTCCACACAGGAGCTAGAGGGAACTCTCTGAAATGCAAATCTTGCTCCATTCATCTCCAGCCACTTCATATTTACCATTTACCAATGGTCTTTGACTTGCTTCAGGATAAAAGCATACTCCTTACTGATAACAGATAAGGTCATTCATGCAGAGGGCAGCTTCATTCACCTGGTACAGTTGAACTACTTGTAATTGCTAGAATCTAGTTCTGGAAATGGGCTTCTTCCCTCTACCCTTCCCATGTGTACCCATGGCTGCTGTGGTTTCAAAAGTCCACACACACACCCATCCCATCCCCCACCCCAGCAGAACTGTTAGAGAAAGAAGAGCCTCTGGAAGAACACAGCCTGGCAGTGTTCAAGGCTTGGCAAGCATATGATTGCCTTCCAGCAGAGAAAAGGGATCCCACTCCTCCAGCAAACACAGGCCCTGTCAGGGCTTGGTGAGCTGAACAAGGGCTAGATTTCAGCTCCCACTCACCTTCTTGGCTGGGTACCTGTGTACAGTGCACGAACTGCACAACCACATGGGGTGGACCTGCTGTAGAGCAGCAGTTAGCCTTATCCATCTTGAATCTTCAAATCCCGAATCAGGAATCATCCCTACCAGGGAGCGTTCTCTGACATTCAATGACATTTACACCTGGTGAGTGTAATCATCCTTCTTGCTTCCTTGAACCTTGACTTCGTTCTAAGGACACAGTTATCACACCTGTTGTCTTCTTCCCTACCTGGGTGAAGGGCCTTAAAGCAGAGACTGTTACCTCTAATTGTTAGTGAGGTGACTGGGTGTCTATCTGCATTGCATATGCAGACAGACTGTGCCTCAGAATTCTAAGCAGGAATAAGACCACTAGGAATGAAGACGTCAGTCACTCCATCGACGCTACATTCATTCAGTATGATCAAGCCATACACACGAAACACTTACTCAGTGTTGGCAAATGAAAGCTGTTATTATTATTTATAGAACCATATGGTAAACAATAGAAACAAATTACTTATGGTGAACTGGTCCTGCCCCCACCCACCCACCCATACAGCTCACTTTGTAGGAGAGGAACCTGCTTATGTCTCAAAAGGAGAACCCCAGCTACCTCTTCCCCCAAATTACCCATGTCCATACTTATGTCCATACAACCAGAATGCTTTCTGGAAGCAGAAATGGCGAGACTACGTCTCACATACTTTGGACATGTTATCAGGAGGGATCAGTCCCTGGAGAAGGACATCATGCTTGGTAAAGTAGAGAGTCAGCAAAAAAGAGGAAGACCCTGAAAGAGATGGACTGACATAGTGGCTGCAATAATGGGCTCAGGTCTTACAATGATTGTGAGGATGGCACAGGACCACGCAGTGTTTTGTTCTATTGTACGTAGGCTCACTATGGGTCAGAACTGACTTGATGGCACCTGACAGCAACAATAACAATACTTATGTCACTCAGCCAGCTTACAGTGGTTGAGGTCAGATGCTGTGTTCACAGCACTGGCTCCACTGTCTCCAGCTCCCGCCACACTGCCTGGGGTATTTGTGCCTCTGCCTGCACTGCCAGAGGGCATGCACGGCTTCCTCTGCAGTGATGCCCCTCCACAACATCTATCCCACCATGATGCCAGGGAGCCTGCACAGCTCCCACAGGCCTGGAGATGCCCAGCTTCTCTCTGTGGCTGACCAGCCCACTGTCTCTCCGTTTTCAGTGTTACAGCCCTTGACCTCTATTACAGCTCTTTTACTCCAGTGTAGAGGCTCTCAGTGCAGGTATCCCAGGTCCAAATGGACCCTGAGCCAAAGGTCTCACTCCATTCTAGGCTCTTGATGATCATGAGGTTGCCCAAAAACCTCTTAAGACTGGCCTCTAATACAGGAAAACTTCCTGTTAATCTCAATGTATGGCCTTCCCGGCAGGATTGAAAACCAATCAATCCCCTAGGTGGGCCGAAATCCGATCAATACTATTGGGTGAATGACAAGCCGCTTATATGGCTAGTAAATAGACCAGTCACATACAAGATTACAACCTAACCAATCATTTTGGGAGAATTACAAACCCAGGGCCAGAAAAGGCATATAAAAGAAACCCATTGCACCACACTGGGACTTATGTTTTATTTTTTTATTGTACTTTAGCTGAAGCTTACAGAACAAATGGTTTCTTACCAGTCAGTACACATATTCTTTAATGACAACGGTTAACAATGCCATGACATGTCAACACTGTCCCCTCTCAACCTTGGGCTCCCCATTACCAGCTTTCCTGTCCCCTCCTACCCCGTAGTCCCCATCCCTGACACTGGGACTTATTTGGCAGTTGCTATTCTAAAACGAAAATCTATTATGTTCTCTAAAAGAGCACTTTAACGATATATTTCAACTATAATTTCAAATAATTGTTGTTAGGTGTCGTTCAGTCAATTTTTGACTCACAGTGACCTCATGTGACAGAGTAGAAGTGCCCCATAGGGTTTTCTAGGCTATGATCCTCACGGGAACAGATTGCCAGGTCTTTCTCCCTCGGAACCACTAGGTAGATTCAAAAGGCCAATCTTTTCGTTTAGCAGCTGAGCACTTAAACTTTGTGCTACCAGGGTTCTTCTTCCCTCAAATTTGTAAAATCTAACATATTTTAGGCAAAATAAGGGTGAGGATATGAAAATATATTACACTAAATGATGAAATTAGCTATAATTTTGAAAAAGTGATCTAGTCTAGTTATCTAGTTATGCACTGTAACTTAGAAAATAGGTAGACAGAATTTTAATGTTAGGTCAGATTCCTGAGTTGCTCTGGTTACATCTGTATTCAAAATTTCCTTTGATGAAAATGAGTTTACCTTGTATGCTACTGGCAAGAGAATAACAAAACCAGGCTAATCCTTTGTTATAGCACTTCCCATAACTAGCTAGCTGGGGAGCCAAGCCTTGAACTCTACTTCAGCTCACTGCTAGTTGTTCAAAAACATAAAAAGTTCCTAATTCAAGCCACTCTGGCAACTAAGTTCCCATTGTGTGACCCACAGTTCATGCTGTCAGATGGATAGGTACTTTCTCGGTTTGTACCAGTGGCCTTCTTTGATCTCATACTCCTAACAGTAAATATTTGGAAAACATATTCCCGTTTGAACATATACATATGTATGCATTACATACATAAATTAGGAACAATATTGTGTACTTGTTATTATTAAAGTTTTATTTGCTCACATATTTTAGAGAAATAATGAGTATTTTTTTAGAGAATGTTGTCCTAAGCCAAAGTACAACCTACTGATCTACAAAGGACTTTGAAGCCCCAGTCCCAAGCAGAGAGGACAGTGCCACCTGGTGATCCAGTGGGAAACTGCACATTCTCTGTCTAGGGGTCTACTGCTTGGGTTTACAGCAGGGCTTTGAACCAGTTTGTTTTGGTTCCACCTCCTGCAAATTAAGAATCACCTGGGGATCTTTTAAAATGTAGATTCTGATTCAGTATATCTGGGGTGGAAATTCAAATTCTCAGCAGGTGGTCGAACCGGAATGAACTGGTTCAAACCTTGGTTTACAGGTTCTCTTATAAAACAGGCTCTGCCAACTCTCCAGTTGCTCATCCACTTGTACTGGAGCTCAGCTCTTTTGCCTTCTTTCCTTTCTTCTTTCTTTGTTAGACATATCTTTCAGTCACCCCCCTATTCCAATTATCACCTAGGAGTGATGAGATTGGCCGTCCTCCTAGTCTTACATAGCACACAAATAAGGGAAGCCAGAAAACTATACTCGATATGATCATGTAAAACAAAACTCACAGCCATCAAGTCAATTCCAACTCACAGCGGCCCTACAGGACAGAGTAGAACTGCCCCATAGGATTTCCAAGGCTGTAAATCTTTATGGAAGCCGACTGCCATATCTTTCTGCCGTAGAGTGGCTGGTGGGTTTGAACCACTGAACTTTTAGTTAGCAGCTGAGCGCTTTGTGCCACCAGAGCTCATTATACTCAATATGATCGTGTACACATGGGAAAATACTGGAATGAAATACAAAAATAGGGAACATTAACTACCAAAAAAAAAAAACAACCCATTGCCATCGAGTCAATTCGCACTCATAGCAACCCTATAGGACAGGGGAGAACTGCCCCACAGGGTTTATGAGGACTGCCACATCTTTCTCCCACGGAGCAGCTGGTGGATTCAAACTGCTGACCCTTCAGTCAGCAGCTGAGCACTTAACCACCAGGCCACCTTAACTTAACAATCAGGAAGTGTTTATGTATTTGCTTACTGGTGTATTGTCATTGTCCTCCACTAGAGGGCATGGGGTGTCCTCCATGAGATCAGAAACCACCTCTGTACCTAAAAATGCCTTCAACAGGGTCTGGCACACACATACAAAGTATTCGATAAAATTTTGTTGAATCAATTTGTTATTTCAGGATGGACTGACTCCAATTTTTTTTCTCTAAACACACTTAAATTTTACAGCTGCTCAATGATCAATGTGAATTACAATTATAATTAGAAAAAAAAAATGATAGCACTAATTGGTTAGCATGGCTAAGAGCCATAATAGTGCTCCTTTCTAAAAATCACAAAGATTTTAAAGAGCCATCTAATCACTCACTTACTACCAGCCTGGGAGATAACTAAAGTCATCTTTATCCTGTCTGTTGCCTAAAGAGAGATCACAGCAAGGTTAGGAACGCGCTGATAATGGCAGGAAGAGTCTCTGACTTCCCCTTCACTCTCATGTATATTGCTGAGGACTTTGATACTACAGTCACCAACCTAATCACAATACTTTCAATTACAGAAGTACTAGACAGCACGTAAAAAAGTTCAAGAAAATGTCAATGCTCATGAAAAATATGTGACCATAATCCCAGGACAAGGTTAAGTAAATTTATAATGAAAGATGGTTGTTAAAAATATAGTACACACAAACCTCACACCCAGCCACTGCTGATCCATCATAAGGTGAACTTTGTCAATTCTGACATTTTTGGCATAGTGCAGTCGTTTTGGCAAATCAGGAGACAAATATGGTTTGAAATGCTGGTCAGGTTTTCGGCACTGAAAAACAAGTAATTATTTCTTAAAAATATGCAAACCAATTCACCAATTTCATCTTCTAAAACTATTGCTGTTGTGTGTGGCCGAGTCACTTCTGAATCATAGCAAGCCTATGGGACAGAGTAGAACTGTCCCATAGGGTTTCCAAGGCTATAATCTTTATGGAAGTGGACTGCCACATCTTATTCCTTCGGAGTGGCTGGTGGTTTCAAACCTCGGACCTTTCGGTTAACAGCAGAGCACTTAACCACTGCGCCCCCAGAACTCCTAACACTATTTATTAAACCCTTTTTAGAAATAAGGGAGTTTAATCCAGCTGATAAAATAGGAATATTAAATGTATTATCAATATGGTCACATACCCTAATTACAGTATATAGTTACAACAATTTTTACAAATAAATTCTGATTTAAATTATGATTTGATGTTTGATATTTTAAGTTCTACTGTTATGTATATATTTTAAACCACTATAAATCTTCCCTCCTTCTTTGACACAGACTATGTATAAGTAATAAGTCTAGACTTGGAGTGGCATTACAACTCTTGAGTCTAAATTATATATGAAAGTATATAACATAATAGTAGATATGGGTAAACATTTTTAAAAATCAGTTTAATTAAGCCAAGAATTCCTTCCCAATTGACTCAATTTATCCTTTAAGTCACCTACATTTGCTTAATTTTCAAATCAAGTCAAGAGCTTTTGAAACCTAATAGTTTCCTTTTTGTGAAAAAATCATGGATTCCACACAAATTGGGGTGAAATATTATTTCTTTAAAAATTACTGCTGTAACTAGATGGTGTATTTTTAAAATTATGTAAAAATGCGAATCACACTGGTATCTAGTCACGTAAAAAAATGAGTAAATGAGAAATAGAACTACAAAGGAAATTTCTCTCCTCATGATCTTTTTGTGGAACAAGAGAAAAAGAAAAAAACATAAAGAACTATTTTCTCCCTCCTCACCTTTTTGAGGAAAAAGAAGAAAAATAAATATAAAGATAAGAATATGGGGAAGTAACTTTTTTCATTTCCCCATTTTTCTCATTTATCTTAAACCTCACTATCTCATAAATACTAACAAGTCTGTGTCACTAATATCTCATGTTCAATTTATATAAGAAAAAATAATTGAAACAATGAAATTGAATAAAACACAATTTAAAAGAAAATGAGAGAGCAAAGAGAGTTAGCTATAGAATGAAAAAGTAAAGAAAAAGTATTTATTGCACATATAATTTTGTCAGTTTTTTCCTCTGTATTTTGGTCTTCCTGTCTTTTTCAGGCTTCTTATTTTTCTGCTTTCTCATTTATCATTACTTCCTCCTTAAGCCAACACTTTTGCTAACTTCTAGACAGACATGAGATGGTACTGCTAAGTATGTACCTTCTCCCAAGATGAAAGGGACTAGAATGTGCCCCTAAGAATCACAGATAATTTGACTAGTTACACCTTCTGAGCCAGGGTGTAACCAGAGTAAATCTAGAGAAAATTGGTGGGACATTGCCAGTCTTTGAAGAAGTATGGGATTAACCCCTGCATTTCACAGTTTGGGATGAAGACACCGGAGTGGAGATAAAATCTTGGTCATTTTCTCTAAAAACAAAGTTTAGGCTGATGTTTCTCATGCAGCCAGAATGTTGTGAAATATCAGGGTGGCCAGTTCATGTTTGTCCAATACAAGCTCAGTACAGGCCCACAGAACAGCACTACTGGGAATACTGTACCACCACACAAAATATTTTCCCAGAAATAGTAGACTACTCCGCGAAATGGTGGTACATTTCTTTGGGCCTCTGTCGCACAGGTCCAGTCCATATCCGTGGTACCATATAATGGATTTCCAAATCCCAAGGTACTCAATCCTTTTGCACCACTGGGATTGTTAGAGATTCGTCCTTCCTCATCAACAGACTTCAGCTATTTGGAGCATGAAGAGATGGGACAAAAGGAAAACAGTATGTGGATTTAGAAAATCCACATATTGAAAATTCTAAACTACAATTTACAAATTCAGTAAGCATGAACACAGCATGCATACACTTCACTAGTAGGGTGGGATTGTTGATCATGTTTACTCTCAAGATCAGGGTATTGGAAGGTGTAGGGGAAAAAAGGAGTGATTAACACTGTAAAGGATTTCTGTTCTAATGGTCATTCGTGCTTCAAATGTGCAGTGGGTTCCACATTATATTAACCATTCTTTACCAAGTGTCTCCTTATCTTTCATCCTTCACATTCCATCCTTACGATTTTTACTATAATTATCTACCACCTTCACTTAATTTAGCTCTTTCCCAGCAATAATAAACTCATAAATTGTATGTAATAGACATATATTTGTGAATATACTTTAAATGCATAGCTATTAAAATAACCACATAAGAACATTTCAGGTCTCTCTAGCAGTAGTGAACCCGCTTTGAAAAATCTTGCTTTAATCTATCTGAACTTTGTCCTGGTCATTTACTTACAAACCAGAACATGGGAACCAATCAAAAGCAGTTGCAATTATACTTAGAGGTAAGAAGACGATTTTTCTGATCTGTACAAAAAGATCTATGAGAGTCCGTGATTCCCCATTTTCTGATATTAAGTCACAGAAAATGAAAAGCTAAGCTGCCTGAAGCTCATGAGAACAGCCTTTTTGAGTGGGACATCTGCTAGCTCGGTGAAAGCCAGGAATCAGTGCCATGGTTACCCTAAACTAACTTCCAGTAGTGGTGTTAATCCTAAAATGAAAACATCTCAGATGAAAGCAACTGATGATTCACATTTAAAATAATGTTGATGGACAGTTTAAAAAAATAAATTACCAGTAGCTTGGACTCAGAAATGTAGAATAAAGATTTCTATAATTTATAACCTGAAACCCAAATTGTTGAAGACCATCACACTGAATTAAATAAGTGTATTGAGGAGGCTGTATACTTACACTGAGGTTCTTAACAATTCCTTCAGAGTTAACTGTTTCAAAAGAAAATAAATAAATCACATTACAACTGATACAAAATATGTGAACAACTCAGTGAATTTGACACATACATTTATTAATGACTATGATCTGGTAAAATTAAACAAAAGATCATTTTAAGCAAAGAATGATTCAGGATTTAAGAACAGAGTGGAATACGCTTTAACTTAACAATATTGGATACTACCATAGACGTCGTAGATTATACCGAAACATGGTAACTTCTCATTTGCTTTTGTCCCAAGAGGTCAGAAGGGAGGCGTGAAACCCCTTAAATCCTCAGAAAATCAGGGTGCTATTGCTATTCACTTTCAGTTTCACCACACATTTCACATGGGAATCTTTATACTTACAGCTGTAGAAGTCTTGAGGTGTTTTACTGGACCTGATACGAGGTGCAGGCCCTTCATACATGTAGAAGTTTATTTCTGGAAAATAATCTGTCATATATTCCATCTGGTCACAGTAAGTCTGATCCATCCCTGAATCAAAAACAAACAAACATTATCTACTGAATGTACTGCATATTTTTACACTAATAATGCGTGCCTTCTACATTTGTTTGCCAACTGCTCCCTTCCCCCAGGAAGTATTTTTGTAAGCGCTACTATGACAATTTTTTTTACATGTTGCTGTAAAAAAATTAGCATAGTGCACTTACAAAAATACCTCGAGGGGGTGGGGAGGGAGAGGTTGGCAAACAAAAGTAGAAGGCATGCGTTATTTGCACAAAATATGGTACATAGGTAGGAACAATCTGTAGTCTTTGTTCATATCAAGTAGGAGACATTTTGTTACTACATCTCAAATCAAGTTTCACTGATAACCTATACAACTTATCCTACTTCTTAACTCTAAATGGCAGAACTTGAGAATAGTGGCAGTAGAGGAAACAGTCATATTTATGAGAGTATAGACATTTATTACAGACAGATCCTTTGTTCAATGAAGATTAATTAAATAATTTTGGGGAAGAAAATCCTCTGTAGGAGGTTAAGACTCAAAAATATCTGTCCCCTAAGGTTCCTACCTAATCTTTTAAGTTGCTGTTATCAATTTGATCTCATATAGATAGTGCTTAGAAAAGCATAATGCTCAAGGCAGACTACTTGTATCAATTTCTTATAACAAAACATAGATAATTATGTTTCCCTTTCATTTTAAAACACTAGGGCAAAGTGTTAGGGAATCATTTTAGAAGTAAAAAAAGAAAGAAATTATTACATCTCTCATTATCTTGATGTTGTAAAATACAAACAAACAAATGTCCTGCAGACATGCTGTTCCTGTTACTTGGCCTCTTTTCACCCTTTACACCCCATGCCGGTTTCCTTCACAGCTGTTAGAGCTTAGCATGAACGTCCTCCTTGAGAAGACAGTTCTGAATACTCTCTTTTGAAAAGGTCCGTGTCTGCTTTTTGTGCCTCTGAACATTCCATACCTTGTAGGGTGCTCACCATTTAGTAAGCACTTAAAAAATGCTTATTGAATGAATGCATGCTTTCAAACTGTGTGAAGGCATTCTGCACGAGGTTGGAGAAGATGTGGCAGCCCTTCTCCTACCTTTCACATCCAGGTTAAGTGAAATCAAGAGTTAACCTCAAGTAGAGAAGTATAGGGTGACAAAGGCTTTATAGATGAATGCTGTGATTACGCACAACTAAAAAACTTACACATGACATGGCAAAACTAGCCAACGTGGTAAACTGCAGCCAACAGATACGAATGAATCACCAGCTGAAAAGCACTTGCTAGGGCTGAATAACAACCCTACCATGTCCCTGGTAAGTGCTATTGACTCCATTTTTACGGAAATTAAAGTATATGGGTTGATTTTCAAAAAGAATGTTAGAATAGTTAAACTACAATTTTTATTTCAGCCCGGTTTTCATCACAGCATAACAACAAAACTCACTCTTCGCTTATTCAAGAGTTTCTAAGTCGGGAAGCACATACTTTAGAATATTACTATTTTTGAATGCTCCCTGAAGCGATAAAATACAATCAATGATAAAATATGATTTAAAAAAAAAAAGAAAAGCATACCATGGTCAGCCAAAAGGATAATATTGACACAGTTGTGTAAGTTCCGCTGTTTTAAACCTTCCATCAACATTCCGAAAGCCTGATCTACCAACTGCAAGGCTTGAACCACCTAGGATAAAAATTTGGAGTGAACATTGCTTTCATTAATTGTTTTAACTAGCCAAATCACTGAGTAAAAATTAAACACATTTCCTTCATTTAAATCACTGGTTTTTGAAATAGGACACTAGAATCCAGCATCCATGCCACCATATTTACCAGCACCAATTCTCTAAATTTCTGTAGAAAATTAAACCGTGTTCCCTATAGAGAAAGATACACTACTGGTCAATAAATATATGAAAAAAAAAACCAAAATGTTCAGCCTCAACAAACACTCTTCAACTGCAAATGTTTACATGATTATGCTGTATTTGGAAAGGGGAGTTTTCGGGGACGTCTATGGAAGTCTAAACTGTTAAACACTTTCTGAAGGATCATGGGACAATATGTAACCAGAGAGTTAAAAATGTGAATACCTTGTAACCTAATAATTCTACTTCTGGGCATTTGTCCTAAGTAAATAATTAGAGGACAAATAAATGGAGACTAACAAACAAGGATTGATATTCATCACATTACACAAGGAAAAAGTAATATGGCATATTCTACAGCCATTAACTAACATTTGTAAAGAACAGTGGCATGGGAAAATATTCACAAGACAATGTTACACATAATAATAAAAGAAAAAAGAAAACTGAACTGTAGACACACCCTTATATGATCCTGATTTTGTTTTTAAATACATCTAGCATATTCTTAGTAAACGCACATGCCCAGAAAACTATAAGGAAACTTATCAAAGTACTATTAACAGTGGTTGTCATTGAATAGCAAAATTGAAGTTCATTTTTATTTTATACTCTTCCATGTTTTTAAATTTTCCTATACTTTATTATCAATATAGTATATTGAACTGACTTTTCAGTGAATAAGAAAGTGTAATAGCAATGGATTGGGGAAATGTGCTTAATCTCTCATAGCACTATTATAACAATAATTTCTTTTTCTTTTTTGCTTTTGCATGCCATTTATTAATAAGAGCTTAAGTGTATTATCTCATGAAACGTTAACAGCAAATATGAGCAAAAATTAAAATAGAGAAGAAAAAACAGTTAGTACGTTTTAGATCATTTCAAAGCCATCCTGTAATACAGTCAAGAGTAGTATTGGAATACAAAAGAGAAAGAAGAGGGGCATTTCTGATAAAGGGCAAAGGCATGCTGCCCGGTAAACACATTTACTTAAAGCTTTACAATTGAGGACACTTGTGAAATGACTTTCTGTACAGTAAAAAACAAACCAACCAACCAACCAAACCCACTGCCATCGAGTCGATTCCGACTCATAGCCACCCTATAGGACACAGTAGAACTGCTCCGTAGGGTTTACGAGGCTGAAAATCTTGACTGAAGCAGACTGCCACATCTTTATTCCACAGAGTGGCTGGTAGCTTCGATTGCCCACCTTTCAGTTAGCAGTCAAACACTTTAACTACTGTGCCACCAAGACTCTGAAATAATAACAGACTATGTTAATGAAGAAACTAAATAATGAAGAAAATAATATTAAAGAGTTCACTTCAATGATAATGGGGGCCTGGAAGGGGAGTAAATTTGGTTTAGGCAATAACATATTAAGTCCAATGATAAGGAACTCATAAGTGGAACTGTGCATAGATAGTGGTCGTATTTACCCCGGTGGACTTGGGTTGAAACGGGTCACACTGCTTTGTTGAATTGACATGTGCAGTGAGCCTTGATGTTTTCACTATATGAAATAACAGTGACACATGTATTTAATAACTGTTTACCAAATGAATCAAAATATAGTTAATAAGGCAGATATCATTTTTTGACTTATAACTATTTTGATCTCATATATATATTAAATACATTTGTGCTCAATGAAAATTCAATAAGTTTTTGTGTGGGATAGGGTTAGACGATTTTATATTTGTTTAAAAACAAAAAACTTACATTAGCACTGACTGGTCCACCTTCATGTCCTGCTGAATCAGGCTCTTCCACATATAAGGTATAAAAATTGGGTCTAATTGAAAAGGAAAAAGACACTATCAATTTAGACTAAATCTATAGTTGGATTTGGGGATTTTGTAGATCTAGAACTTGCTGTCAGATTATGTAGATAGATCTAGAACCTTTTCTTTCTCACTGCCCTCCCTCTCTCATCCAGGCCAGGTAGTTCTACTTCGACCTAGGAGGTATAGGTCTCCTAACAGGAAGTAAATAATACCTTCCTGTTATTCCTTGTTATGAACATCTGCCTTGCTCTTGTGAAGACCTTCGTGTGCCCCAGTCCTTTACATTTCCTGGTTTCTGACTTTTTGCTGACTCTTTGTTCTGCCCTCTGGTATTCATACACACCCAGCTGTCTTTTCAAATGCCTGGTTTCTGTAGCATTGTTTTCCTGGTGCTCCCTTTTCAGGATGCTCTGACTCTACCAGCCTTGCTCTGAGCTCTGGCTCCTGGAGTCAGACCTCAGGAGCAAGTTTCAGACCCACTCTCAGTTCTGCCCTCGATCCGTATCAGGTTCTGTAATATTTGCCTCTGCTCTCTAATACCAGCTTTATCTCTGTCGTTCAATAGTGGCAACCACTTCTCTACAGCAAAAGTGCCCATAAAACAGGAATTCTAGGGTTTTCTTCTACAAAAGTTCATTTACACTAAGGAAACAATTTCATTTTATAACCATGCATATCCCACTATGCCACCATTTCTCTGACACTAGATATTACCTTTCAGTTTTGGGCAGATCCAGCCATTTTAATAATGTAAAGACCCTCTCTCCAAATGGAACATTCCTGAAAAAAGAGTAAAATAATTTAAAACAATCAGATTTTCAGATATTCATTTTGTGTTCATATATGGTCAAAATACTGAAAGGGATTCAGTATTATTCAAAGGAGTTCCTGTTTTCAGTACATTATGTACAAATTTACATGCAGCACTATAAATCAAATGTATATCAATTTCTTTCCTTCTCATCTTTCTCCTTCAATTTTGCCCCAACTAAAATAAAAGGCCCTGCACTATTTTCCATTTATTGGCTTATTTTTATCCATTTTATTCATTTAGGCATTAATGTATATACTGAGCACCTATTGTCAGTCACTCGTTCACTGAAAACAAAGTTTATTAGGGAGTAAAACAAAGACACCTGCCTTCCTAGAGATTATATTCTATTGGAGGAAGACAAGCAATAAACTTAGACCTAATAAATAATAGGGTGGGTTAAAAGATGATAAATGCAATATGAAAAAGAAAAACTAGAGCAGAGTAAGGGGCACTGAGAGACTGGGATGGAGTGGTATGGAATTTTAAATCTTAGTGTGGTCAGGGAAAAATACATTATTGAGAAGGTGATTTTTGAGCAAAAGCCTGAAGGAGGCAAGGGAGTTGGCTGTGTGGATATGTGGGGTAAGATCTCAGGCACAGGGAACAGCCAGGGCAAAAGTCCCGGGAGGAAGGAATCCTGGTGTGTAAGAGGCCTAGAGAAAGGAGGTCTGTATGGCTAAAGCAGAATGAGCATGCAGGGGGATGGTGGGAGAGGAGATCTGAGAGGTAGGACAGGATGGTGTGGGCCATACCACATAGGTCCTCATAGGTATTTACTCTGAGTGAAATAGGGAGCCATCAAGGTTTTTAGAGCAAAAAAAAGAGAGTCATAATTGGACTTGCTTTTTAAAAGAATCATTCTGGCTGGTGGATTCAGAATAGATTCTAAGGAGCAAGAATAGAGACAGGGAGACCTGTTAAGAAGTGATTGTAGCAATACACGTAAGAGATGATGATAGCGCAACCCAGAGTAGTAATGCTGGAGGTAATAAAAAAGTTCTCAGATTCTGCACATATTTTGAATTAGAGCCAAAACCATTTTCTGACAGACTGGATGAGGGATATGAGAGAAAACATAAGTGATGACTTCAAGAGTTTTGGCCCAAACCACTGAAAGAATAGAATTATCATCAAGATTAAGACAAAAACAACCACACAACTCCTAATTAGTCCTGTCTAGGTGGGATCATGCCTGAAAGAGCGTCACTTACTTGTCATATAACATATATTTGGAAGGAAAGGTGCCGTTTATAGCCACATCTGATCCTGGCCAAAAGTAGGTACCCGCTTTTAAACCTTGATACATTGCTGTCAGCCAGATCTGTAAGAGAAAATTTTTTAAGATGAGTAAAGTCAGTAGAAGAATGAGTTTGGGTAGAAATGGTGCAACTTATTAGAAACTGAACAATATTTACAGTTGCAAAATATATTTAACTTATTTAAGTTTATAAAATTTATTAGAATTATTTAAAACTTGTCTTTGTAACGGTTAAAATAAATTTCCGGGGATCCTTAAATATCAGAAAGGTAGTAAGGTAGTAAAAAATATCATTTTTTTTCAAATTGGTAAGATTGACAGTTCCACTTTCTTTTTTAATGAATTACAAAACAGAATGAGGAAAATTAAGATATTCTAACTAAGTAACTTCCAGGTTGCTATATTTACAAAACAACACCCAAGTTTCAGCATAAGGTAATTTCAGTGAGAAATTATGAATTTTCTAAAAATTCAAGTTGTAAATAGTGGTGAAACAAGTTACCACACTCAGCCCTTGAAACTAGATGGATAATGTAAAACTCAAAATAGAGATGGCAGATGCTCTGCTCCATAAAGAAGTTTGCTGTGACGTTGGGAAATGGAGGCTATTTGGGTTCTCTGTGTAGAATACTACTTACTGGTTGTCCATTCCACCAGGCTGGATCCTCTTTCTCCTTTGATGAAAGTGAAAACTTCATGTTGAGGTTTACATCA
The DNA here is from genome assembly GCF_000243295.1 of Trichechus manatus latirostris. Classification (NCBI taxonomy): domain Eukaryota; kingdom Metazoa; phylum Chordata; class Mammalia; order Sirenia; family Trichechidae; genus Trichechus; species Trichechus manatus. The sequence goes on along the minus strand of NW_004444398.1, from coordinate 99,820 downwards.
TACATATTATTGTCAATGATGCCATGTGATTCTGGATATAAGCCCTAAAATGATATATATAAAAAAAGACATAAGATAAAATAATGTATAATAAAATATATCTTTAAATTAAAATATAAGATCTATAACTCCTATCTAGGAAAGTTGTCATATACCTTTCAATGTAAAACCCTTGGATTAGAACTGAAATACGAGTATATGTGATGTGTATATACGTATATAATATATGTAACATATACTACGTATATATAGTCACTATCTACCCTTCCATCCACCCACCCACCCATCGATCCAATCAGTCATTCAATCCAATCACACATATTCATTCAATAATCATTCTACACACTTTTAATTGAGTGCCTATTATATCCCATGCAGTTGTAACTATTTTCAGACAGATTTTAGGGTCATTGTTTCAGAACAATTATAGATGGCAACGGGTTTGGGTTTATATATGTATATATATTTGTGGTTGTTGGGTGCCGCATATCCACATATGTATATACATGTAAATGTATACGTATACATTTACATATAGCCAAAAACCAAACCCATTACCTTGGAGTCGATTCCGACTCATGGCAACCCTATAGGACACAGTAGAACTGTCCTATAGGGTTTCTAAGGAGCAGCTAATGGATTTGAACTGCTGACCTTTTGGTTAGAAGCCCAACACTTCTGCATACGTATATTTAAAGAAACCATTTCCATCGAGTAAATTCCATCATAGCAACACTATAGGACAGGGTAGAAATACCCCATAGGGTTTCCAGGATTGTAATCGTTATGAAAGCAGACTGCCACGTCTTTCTCCTACAGAGTGGCTGGTGGGTTCGAACCACCAACCTTTCAGTTAGCAGCCAAGTGTATAACCAATGAGCCACCAGAGCTCTTCATACATATATGGTAACTTAATAATACATATATAATTCCTTATTGGAGCCCTGTTGGCACAGTGGTTAAGAGCTTGGCTGCTATCCAAAAGGTCAGCAGTTCAAATCCACCAGCCCCTCCTTGGAAACCCTATGGGGCAGTTCTACTCTGTCCTATAGGGTCCCTGTGACACGGAACCGACTTGACGGCAACAGTTTTGGGTTTTTTTTTGGTAATCCCTTATTTGTTTATATATGTGTGTGTGAGGGTATACAATATATATTATAGATGTATATGTATGCATAAGGAGCCCTAGTGGTGCAGTGGTTAAGTGCTCAGCTGCGAACAGAAGGTTGGTGGTTCAAATTCATCAGCCGCTCTGTGGGAGAAAGATGTGACAGTCTACTTCCATAAAGATTGCAGCCTTGGAAATCCATGGGGCAGTTCTGCTCTGTCCTATAGGGTGCTATTAGTCAGAATCGACTTGACGACAACGGGTATATGTATGCATATATATGTGTGAGTGTGTGTGTATACACACACAGTTATGTAAGTGTTAAAATTTAAATAAGTTATAGTTACTGTTCCACAGTAATAAAACAGTAAAATGCAAAGTAGTAAAGACACAAACATCTTTTGACAATAAACGCTCAGGCAGAAGACTTCTTAAGATGTGTTCTAAATCTGTGAATCCTAAATGACTTATTTTTCCTTTGAGTTCATTTTAATCTTTCCAATGAAAAAAAGAAGCAGAATGGTAAAGAATGAATGGTGTTTGAAAATACCTACATCTTCTTATCCGCTGCGAATTCACTGTCCCATTTTGTTTATCTAAACTTGTAGCCAGTATGAATGCACTTATGAAACAAATGCATTTATTAAGTTAAATGTAATGAAAAGATTAAGAAAAAAAATAAATTTCCCACATTAAAGTGACTGTCCACATATATAGAGCCTACTATTTCCCAGCAGGCCTTCAAATAAATGAAGGCTAATCAAAGGACAGTGGGAGAATGCTATGTCTCAAAAAGACGCTATCTTGGTAGATCATCATGGTGAACTAGGCACTCATTCATAGTTAACAGCTCACAGCACTTGAGTAGCCTTATGCTGAGACACTCCTTCCCAACCTGGATCCAGTCATGAACTATGACCACAAAATCTTGTGAAATGTGTGGCATGAGGCTCGGCCAGTTCCTGCCTAAGCATGTCTGGTGTGGTCAGTTGCCTGTCAGTGGCCGGTCAGTCAGTCTTGCCACTTGACCAAGCACTTACCGTAGCAATGGTGTAATGATTTGGGAAGGTTTTGGTTGGATAGACACCTCGCATGTATTTTGCATGAATTCCACATATTTCTGCAACAATGAACAGTGAGAAATTAGCAAATTGCTTCTTCCTCAGAAGTTTTTTTGAATAACAAAAAATCTGAACGTGGAAATTTCCCAGAGAAATAAAAAACTAACTGAAGAGTGGATTGTTGATGGAAAGAGGTTGAAATGCTGACTCTGAAAGTTCACCATTCCAAGGAATGTCAGCTTTTAGGAGAGGAATGAGCTACCTCAGGGGTCCACAAACATTTTCTGTAAAGGGCCAAAGAGTACACATTTTCAGCTTTATGGGCCATATGATCTCTGTCACACCCATTCAACTTTGCCATTATAACCAAAAGCAGCCAGGCAATCGATAAATAAATGAGTGTAGCTGTGTTCTAATAAAACTTAATTTACGGACACTGAATTTGAATTTCATATAATTTTTACATGTCACAAAATATTATTCTTCATTTATTTTAAATATAAAAAAATTTCTGGTTAGTGGCAGGCTGTATGAAAACAGCTAATGTGCCAGATTGGGCCCACTGGCCAGTTGGCTGACCCCAGAGCTAAAGGTATCCTAAATTATATATTGCAGGCTTTGTTTGCTTTTGCTGTTCCCTTCTTCCAATGATGGTAATTACAATAAGAATTTCTATATAATATTTGCATCCCAGCAGATAGTTCTTATATGTAAACTATGCAATATAACAAAAGTATACACAACTGTCTAGGTAACTAAAAAGGAATTTGATTTATATAACTACATAGGCAAGTAGTAATTTTTTTCAAAAGAAGCTAACTTTACTGCTTATTACTTTCAGTACAGTTTCTGTTTCATTAGTAACGTTTCCTGTGATCTGCTTTTCACAAAGCACAGCATTAATTTTGCTTTCATTGTTCTGACTGTTTTCAATCTGTGCAATAACCCTGCTTAAAGAGGTCAGAACCACTGGAACACATTACTTCCTCTACAGCTGTGAAGTACAAGAAATTTTCTATACAGAAATCCTGATGGCAGTGGGTTTGGTTTGTGGGTTTTTAAGCTGCCAGTATTGTGAAAACATGACCCCTCCCTATTGAGAATGTCTTAAACAAGATACACCTCCTGACATTTACAGATTCAGGCTGCCATTTTGGATTACCTGCCTTTGAACCAGAGCTATTGGAGTACAGCCTTTAGAAAACAAAGCCTTCTTCTAGGTCTTATAATCTAAATTATGACTGAATAGAACATTATTGGAAAGACATACAATAAACTGATAACAGTATTTGCTTCTGCAGAGAAAAACTGGAAAGATTAGGAAAGAGGTTTTGCTTTTTTTACTATCTACACTTTAGGGTTGTTTGAAACTTTTTACCACGTGCATATTTTACTTTAAAAAAAGCATGTTTTTTTAAAAAGGAAATATTAACCAAATAAAAAATTTATAGTAACTATAAAACTATAGCAGGGGTGGAGGACTAAATGGATAAGTAGTTGAGCAGCTGAAAAACACACAGATCAAGACTATAATAGTATTTAGGAAATTCTTATGAGTGACATATTGAAATATTATTTAAGGTATTCCTACAAATTGAAAACAAGGCAACTGTTCAGCAATATTCACAGGCTCAAAATAGGCACTTATCTTTTTGTGTATAATTTAGTAGAATAGCCTTCTGGAAAGCCTGGACATGCAGTTGCCTGCACTCAAGCAAATCAAGAACATTCAGCTCTGCAAAGGCTCCAATTCTCCCAGTAATTGCAAGCATACACCTGAATCCTTGACACACAAAGAAGAAAAGATGGAAGAGGGCAAACAGCAAATGGCATCTGCTGTAGGGAATTCCAGGGTTCTACTGTTCAGTATTGCCAACCTTGCTAATTCTAACCTTCAAAAATCCACATGTCTTGCTTGCCTGGAAACTACCTTTCTTCTTGCTATTTCTAGTTTTCGTTTATCTGTTTCCTACCAAACTTTCCAGGAAGACGGACATCCTATTCAAGCCAAATCATTTCTATTTAACTTGACAGCTTCCTGATCTTGTTCTGGCCCTTCCTTGTCTGCTGCCACCCACATTGAGACAAGACAACATCCTAGCCTTCTCACTAGAGCGTGTCTCAGAGCCAAATCCTCGTCCACTTACCTGTCACTCAAATGACTCAGTAGTGTTAGTTCACACCGAGTGTCCGCAACCACTTTAGCCAAACCCAAGCAGCTTGATGGGACACTAGAGATGGGGCCCTAGACTTCCTTAATGGTGATGCCTTCTGTCTCATACCTCACCTCAAGGCAAAGTGAGGCCTAATCCTAACATTTTACCAGCCCTGGTTAGCTTGGCTGCTAACCAAAAGGTTGACAGTTTGCATCCACCAGCCGCTTCTTGGAAACCCTATGGGGCAGTTCTACTCTGTCCTATAGGGTCTCTATGAATCAGAATTGACTCAACGGTAGTGAGTTTGGTTTTTTTGGTATCTTAATTGGGACTCTTAAAACCAGATTGCCCCATTTTGCCTTACTCCACATATTTAGTGATATCTTTTCACATTGGAGGATTGAGATGCTGTCTGAATGACCGAAAAGTATTTTAAAGTTTAAAAAAAGAAAAGCACTCAATGATTCATTATTTCATGTTATCATATCCAACTCCCAATGGGATGAGCAAATCAATAATTCTCTTTCAAAAGGGATCCAGTCAAGCCTGCCTAGTTAAATTCCCTTTTTGGCACAAAAGAAATGCAGGTGCGGAAATAGAAACTGAGAGATGTTGATTAACTTCCCAGGCCAAGGTTATCTCAGCGGTAAGTGAGGAGTCCTGGATTTGGAGCCAATTCTGGCAGAGCCCAAAATTCTAAATCTCTTTGCTAAAGATTTGTCTCAGGGTGTGAAAGAGAAGCTGAAGAATTAGGGTACTTTGTGTTCTAGATGGAATATTTATCTTTCTAGAATCATGGAAATTTAGAGCTGAAATTAGCAGTAGAAATTATGAGACCCAGCCATCTTATTGTACAAATGAGGAAACTGAGGCCAAGAAAAGTCACCTGACTTACACAGTGTCGGCCTTTCTTTTTTTTTTTTTTTTTGTAATTTGAAGGAAAATAAGACCAGGAAGACAGTAAAGTTGTCATAAACTTTGAGAACCTTGTATATAGAAGAGGGCTTGGGAGAAAGAGAGAAGCTTCAGGGCAGTGAAGTGTGTGGGCCCTGGAGCCAGCCTTTTGATTCTAATCACACTCTGCCATCTTTTATCTCTGTGTCCTTGGGCTGTCGGCTTCTCTTTATTATTAACGTTATCAAATTGTACAGAGACCAAGTACCCTAATGTAGAAGTGCAACATCATGATGAAGATGATAATGGAAACAATAATTATAGTAATAACTTCAAATCATCCACTGTATACTACATGTACATTCTCACAGGATTATTATCATGACCATTTTACAGATGAAGAAACTGGAGCGCTAAAAAGTTAGGTAAACTTGCCCAAGGCCTCCCACCTAGTAAGTGGTGGAGTTAGGTGTCAGGCAGTTTGATTCTAGAAACAGAAGTAGATTCTGTAGCTCTCAATATTGGAGCTTTTGTATTTGATGGATCTGTCCAGTCTACCCACATTACCTCAGGATTCTGTCCTTGCTAGTCGTATCTATTTTGCTGAGACTTAGAAACCAGTTCTGACATATGCCACTTTTGAGCCAGTATATACGAACAGATTTCCATAGGACAGAAGTTATATTCAAATACAAACAAGTAAAAATAGACAAAGAGATGAACATGTTACTAAAAAAGGAGGAGGAGCCAACAAGTATGAAAACATACTCCCTAGCAAAAGGAGTGATAAGGCATCAGGGCTTTGAGAGGACCTGGGTTAAGACAATTCACTAAAGCTAAAGGTTGGAAAGAAAGGTCCATCACCCAGAGAATGACTAACTGGGTGTTGGTTTGTCATTTGCATGCTACTAATTGCAGAAGACTTACTCAGTTTATTAATATTAGGTATAAACATATGCTGTGTTTCTAAATACTCAGCTCCAAACCCATCCATGGAAAACAAGATAAGTGGTGGCAAGTCGAACCTGAAAATGGAAAACAAAAGTTGGTCCATTGGTTTGATTATAAAAAACAATAAATACACTTCTTGTGTACTACTTACAATTAGAAAAATGGTTAGAAAATATAATAAGAAAATAGTACTGGCAATGGTCTTTACAACATTAGTCACAATAATTAAACGGTGGAAACAACCCAAATGACCATGAATAACTCGAATGGGTAAACAATGTGCTTATATACATACAATGGAATATTATGCGGCCATAAAGAAAAATGAAGTTCTGATACATGCTTCAACATGGATGAACTTTGAAAACATTATGCTAACTGAAATAAGTCCATCACAAAAGGACAAATATTGTATGATCCCACTGATATGAAAAGTCCAGAATAGGCAAATGCATAGAGACAATAGTTTATTAGTTAACTATCCAGGGGCTAGGGGAAAGTGGGAATGGGGGTTATTGTTTAAGGGGTACTAAGTTTCTGCTTGGGGTGATGAAAAAGTTTTGGAAATAGATAGCAGTGATGGTAACACTACATAGTAATTATAGTTAATGTCACTGAATTTACACACTTGAAAATGGTTGAAATGGCAAATTTTGTTAAATATATTTTACTACAATTAAAATTTTTTAAAAACGAATGAGTTAGCCAGGGAGAGATGGTGCTATAATTCAAAATGTTTTCCTAGTTTCTTCTCTCCAACCATACCGTACTGATTTAAGTATGGGGAGACCCATGATTTTATATATCAGTTGCACCTTCTTAATGCAGCAGGTAGTAAAACTGTGCCCTAGAAAAAGAAAGGAAGGAAGGAAGGAACGGAGGGAGGGAGGGAGGATAAAGTAAGGAAAGAAGGAAGGAAGGTAGGAAGAAAGTAGTAGTGGGTTAAGTTTTCCTTTCCTTCTTTAAAAATTATTTCCGCTTAACAATTAGTACTTCTGGTGTGTAAAATAATCTCTAATTAAAATGCACAACATTAAAAAATAAGTGCTAATAAATTACCTGGCTCTTTCACCTTTGAGGTCAACCACCCTTCGAGTTCTAGAGTTTAAATGATTTTGATTGACTACATTTCTTTATTCTCATTTACTCCTTGGCATCAGCTCTCTATGACATCTAGGTATGCTGTGTATGAAATTGCTGTAGCCCTGAATGTTTATAAGGACAAGCTGTGTGCTCTTGAGGAAAAGGAAAGGCTTTGGCCTCAGATGACTTGAGTCTAATTCTCAGCTTCCTTCTTTATTAGTTACTTAACTCTAGTCACTCAACCTCTCAAAATTTTACTCATAATCTATTCACCTAGTATTTTGAAATTATTACAACATATCACAGTAGTATTACTTCTCCTCAAATATACTTAGTATTTTACAGTAGTAGGGAAATACCAAACCAAACTTATTGCTGTTGAGTCAATTCTGACTCATGGTAACCCCATGTGTTACAGAGCAGAACTGCTTCATAGGGGTTTCTTGTTTGTAATCTTAATGGAAGCAAATTGCCAGGGCTTTCTTCTGCAGTACCACTGGGTGGCTTCAAACCACCAACCTTTAGGTTAGCAGTCAAGCGCAAACCATCTGTGCCACCTAGGGACCTCACAGGAGCTAATTATTTTACAATAGAGATCAGTGGCATGAGCATTAACATCAGTGAGCAGAGCATTAACAAAGCACCAACAGAGATGAGATTCTATATTGAAGGCCTTTTACAGCCCTGGCTTTGGCAAAGGAACTGTACCAAATGAAGTCAAGTGCAGTGATTACCAAATTCAAGGCTCAAACTAAAAAATTATAAAAGTTTTAATTATTCCGTTCTACCATCTTTTGGATATAACTATGCTGTCAAATTTAGAAACTCTGTAGTTTACGAGATCTTTTAATATTCTAGAGTTTTACATATCAAAAGAATTAAGTTTTTTTACTTTTTATTGTAACACTCAGGATATTAATGTCAACCTCAGATGCATTACAATTTTTTTTTTAGACGAGTATTGAAGCTAAAATGATGAAAAGTAGCTTTTGGGCTATAGCGCTAGGGAATGTTTTTCTGTTGTTTTGTTGTTTGTTTTTTACTATCAACTTTTTTTCACTTTTTAATTTTTATTAATTTTATACTCGATGCACAGAAAAGTACACACTTCACAGATGTATAGTTGGATGAATTTTCACTAACTGAACTCCACTGGGTAGCCATCACCCAGATCAAGAAACAGAATACTTCCAGCACCAAGAAGTGTCTCCTGGTGCTTCCAGTCACTAAACCGCATCCCCACCCCCACCAAGGATAAACACTATCTTGACTTCTAACAGCACAGATTAGTTTTGCCTATTTTTGTGCTTATATTTATACACAAATGAAACCATACAGTATGCATTCTTTTGCGTCTGGCTTCTTTCATTTAACAGTATGTTTGGGAGATTTCATCCAAATTTTTGCATCAAGTTGTGCTTATTCTTGTAACTGTCTAGCATGATAGTGAATGAGTAAGCCACAATTTATTCCTTCTACTGTTGATGTGCATTTGGGTACTTTGCAGGTTAGAGGCATTATGAATAGCAGCTCTAAACACAGTAAATTTATTTTAAATTCCAAATAGGGTGCATGCAAATATATAAAGAAATCATTTTCAACTCTGTGCTCAAACAATTTCACATCTGGATTTTTTGCACAAAAACATAGCAATCTAAAAAATTTGGTTAGAACAAGTCATCAAAAATTCTGCCAAGCTATCCAATATGATTATAAAGAAAATTCTGAATGCTGATGCCAGCTAAAAATAAGAAAATATATTCAATCATTTTTCAGTGTGTTTGAGTAAATTTAGAAAAAATAACAGTGTGCCATCTAATTACACACTGTAAAAGTGTGAGGAGAGTCTAGAAAACAAGTCTATTGGGCTTCCTCAAAGCAGCATTTATTGTAATATTCCCCGAATAAGCATTTATTTATTCATTCATTTAGTAAGTATTTGAGTCTGGCATTGTGCTAGATGCTGAGAACAAAGTTATGGAGGAGTTAGAGCCCTTATGAGGAAGGAAATTGAGAAGTGAACTGGAGTTGTTCAGGACTAAATTTGAGTACAGGGTGCTATTCAAGTTCTCAGAAGAACGTAACAGGCTGTCCAGGGGATGTGACATGTGAATGGAGCCCTAAAGGACAAATAGAAATAATATTAAAGGAGAATTGGACTAATGTGTCAACCAAGGAAAACACCCTAAGCAAAAGCCCATGTGTTACATACAGGAATATTCACAAAACTCAAAACATTGGGTGAAGAGGTTAGACACAAGAGAACATATGGTATGATTCCATTTGTATGAGATTTCTAGAACAGGAATCCATGGTGATAGAAATCAAAACTGTGAGTGTCTATGGAGGTAGGTGGGAAGGACATGAAGTATCTTTTTAAGGTGGTATAAGTATACTATATCTTGATAGTAGTGTGGGTTACACAGGTGTGTGCGTTTTCTAAAGCTCAAACTGAACACTTAAGATATATGCACTTCAAAGTATGTGAACACTGCCTCAATCTAAAGAAAAACAGGGAAATTAGAAATGCTTTAATTGTAACTTGTTTAAAATTGATCAAAAAATTAAACTGGCCTAGTAGAGTTTGCCCATTGCCGTCAAGTCAATTTAGACTTGTACTGACACTGGCACAGTGGTTAAAGTGATATACTACTAACTGAAAGGTTGGTGGTTCAAAACCACCAGGAGCTCTGTGGGAGAAAGATGTGGCAGTGTGCTTCCACAGAGATTTACAGCCTTGGAAATCCTATGGGGTCACTATGAGTCGGAATTGACTCAACGGCAGTGGGCTTGTTTTTTTTTTTTTTTTTTTTTGTAGTACAGTTTGCATTGGAAAATCTTTTTTTTCCTAAAAAACTAATTAACATCGGCATAATTCTGATGAAAATGTTTATTTTCATAAATACCCCATCTAAATAACCTTGCAGCTTAAAGACAGGATCAAAACATCTATGAGCTCAAGAGTGTGATCCAAAGAACCTTGAAAATATTGTACTCTGTGAAATAAGTTAGTCACAAAAGACAAATATCGTATGATCCCACTTATAGGAAATATCGAGAATATGCAAATATATAGAGACCAAAGTTCATTAGAGGCTACCAGGGGGTGGAGGTAGAGGAGGTACCTAGGAAGAGTCATTTCTGAGAAGGCACCGAGTTTCTGTTAAGGGTAATGGAAAAATTTGGAAATGGATAATGATAATGGTTGCATAACATGAAGTTAATTAATGTCATTCAACTGAACATGTAAAAAATGTTGAAATGGCAAATATTTTGTTATACATATTTTTACCACAATAAAATTTTTTTAATCTAAATAGTGTGAAATTCAAATTTTCAGTACTTCTCTTTCCTAATGGCCTCCCTGCCCCTCCAAGCTAGCAACCCCAGTGCAATTCAAAAGCAAGATTATAAAACAGTGCTATCATGAACATCCTTGTAGCTAAAACACTTGTAATTATTTTCTTAAGATACATTCCTAAACGTGAAGTTTCCTGTTCAAAGGATAAGCACTTTCAAAGGAGAATGAAACATTTTGTCACAATTTTCTTGTGATAATCTAAATAAATTTATACTTCCCTAAGCACAACAGATGGCTGCTACTTCGTTCGAATCATAGTGTTTGATTTTTGTGGTATAAAAAATATTATCTTCTTTTCGTTTTTTTCTCTGATTGCTGATACAGGTGAACATTTTATTAATATTATTTTTATTACATACGATGAAGCTTATGTAAGGGCTCACTGTATGCCAAGAATTATTTCATTTTGTCATTAACAAAAAAATTTAAGGACAACCTGCAAGCCAGATACCGATATTATTGCCAACTTATAAATGAGACAGGTAGAGAGGATCAGATAACTTACCCAAGGCGTCCCATTGCCAGCTGGGGCAGAGCTAGGCTCTCAACCCACATTTGTCTGATTTAAGAGCCCACACTCCTTATTATACTACAATGACTAGCAAAATAGTAAAACAAAGAAACAAGCAAACAGAAATACTAGCTTGAATGTACAGCAAGAAGGCTTCGTTTACTGGAACGTCTCCAGCCACTAAAATTGTTACTGGTAAATATTATTAATAGTAAGCAGAATTATCATTGTATGTTACACTGTATGTATAAATACAGAGCCATGCGTGACTCTAAGCAGGGAGGGGGGTCAGGAGGCTTGAGGGGACGAATGACTCCAGTTGAGTAAATGGAACAATGGAAGACAATAGGAGATAGTTGGTGTGCAGTTTACCACCTCCCTCCCCCCCTCCATTTCTTCACCAATTTCCTTTCTGGTCTTATCTTGCATCATCAAGGACACCTACCGAATTGTCAACACCAAATCCTCCTAAAGCCAGGTATTCCTTTCCCTCTCTTCTACCTTCCCGTCATTCTCCTACTGCTTGGGCCAGAAGAATAAAGTAGCTCAAGGCCAGAGGGGCAACTGGAAGAAAGAGAAGATCCAAACGCCTCTGAGGTGATGTGGGGGCACCTTTCCAGGTATGGGCAAAGTCCAGAGAGCAGCCATTATAAACATGTGGAGGAGGAGCATGTGGCCGGACATGTTACCTCCCGTGCTCATCACCTAGGCCCATCTGACAAAGTCCTACTCCTTCATCCTTCAAAGTCTACCTTTCATTCTGAGAACTCGCAGGGACAAATTTCTTTTCCCCTCAGAAAGAATAAATTCAAGGCGCTCGGATATTAATAGAAAACAGTTGTGGTAGGATTAAGTTCTATCTAAACTCCAGTCCTGAACATAGGACCTTAGAAATGTTAGTATTTAATGCTTCAATCAATTTTTTAAGTCATTATTGTATGGCATGAATATAATAAATTAATATAAAAGTACTTTGCAAACAATTAAACAAATAAAGCCTGACTTAGAAGCTACAAGGAGCCTAACCCTTTGATGACTTTTCTGTTTTGAAATGTAAATAGATTTGAGAAGATTCCATCCTGCCTTTCAACCACATTCCCATGTGCCAACTGTTAGAGGAGGGTAAAAATCCCCATGTCGGTCTCACCCTTCTGGACACTGAGACTGGTCGGCTGCACTACATTCTTCTTTCATCCATTGTGTTTCTCCTGAAATGCATAAGATCAAAATCTTTAGACTGCTACACCACAGATAAGAAAAGAGAAGCAAGTGTTCAATGGATGTGATCTCCTCAAACCACTTAGTTCATGTGACTCCAGCAACAAAATGCTTTCAGAACACATTAAGTGCTATTGCACATGAACATTACATTACAGATAACATGGTATTAACTCCAGGAGTGACTTCAAAATAATACAAAATTGGAGGGGAAAAGAGTTTGGGAGAATGAAGGATACATGTTGTTTAAAGAAGAAAACTCAAAAACTTGGAAATAGAAAAAAGGATGACAAAACACTGAACTTCATTTTAATGTCATGCTGGGAATTGTCTAAAAGGCCCACCTATAGGTTATCTAATTACTTAGGTAATTGGACATTAACACTCTGAAGATCCTTCATCGGTCATTTAAAGATTCAGGACACAGTTGTTTCAACAGTAACAACATTGGTATAATGGACTACTATTTGGGCCAGATAACCTCTTTCATAGTGTTTTAACTTTAAGATTTGCCACCCAGTGTCTCAAACCGCAAGTATGTCTCTGCCATGGTCACTGGATTGAAAAAGATCTTGTCTTACCTACAAATAGGGGGTTTTAAGCTCTATCTTTTTCTCTATGATATTTATGTTACAAGCTCCCTTCCTCTGTAGTATACTCCCTTCTTCTATAGTACACAAGCCACATTTCTTTCCACAGAAAACAAATTTCATCTTTTCTTCTGTACGAAGTAGCTTAAGATCCTCTCTTTTAATTTCTGCAGCCTAGGCCAGCTCTAGGATCACTGAACTCACAGTGACAAATGGGTTGTCAACATCCATCTGCTTACCTTGGCAAACACTCTGATAATCAGTACAGCAGTCTTTCCTCTGCAAACAGTCATCCGAGCAAGAGCAAAGGCTAGATTCTAGTCTAGTCTCCCCACAGCGAAATTTATTGCAGGTCCATATTTTAGCTGTAAAATTGCACAATTCAGTTCTGAGTATTTAATTAAGTTTAAGTATTCAATACAGAAAATAGAAATTTTCATGCATTTTCCCCCATATTATCGTCAAACTGTCAAATGCTTGGTTTGTCTGCATTAACGAAGGAAAATACATAATACAAAATGAGGAGCAATTCACCACTTTTCTTCATTTAGCATGAATGGCAGAAATGCAGCTTTGTTAACTGCAGCTCTGTTCTACTAGCAGGTATATCTCTGAGTTTGGAGAAACTCTGAATACCGATCCTATTCCCACCCAAGGGCAAGAGCTCCCAATGGTGAAGAATCACTAAGCCCTGATTGATTATTGGCACCCAGGGGCAGTTTAACCCACCCTGATCTAAGGATAGGTAGCAAGGAAGAGACAGTGACAACAGAAGTAACAGGTGCACCATCAGGTCTGCAAGAATGTAGGCAGGCCAGGTGCCTCCCAGATGACAGTGACAGAAGTGGTAGATCAGCTCTCAACCATGCCTCCAGTCTTCTCCCAGGCTATATACTTGGTAGGAGATTAGTTTAAATAAATCTCACTCCTTAAAAAAAATGCAAGAGGCTGCTTCCTACTGCCACCTGGTAGGAATCAGTGACTAAAATCAACAGCAGCCCTGTGCCTAGACAATAAGTTAAATAGGCCACTGCTGTGTGCTGCATTGAATAGAAAATGGAAGCAGAAAAAAAAAAAAATGTTTGAAAGAAAGAAATAACAGGATGAAGAAAGCAACAACTATGTGTCTACGGGAAGACACAAGTGCCTTCTCCCCAGGGCCCCAGAGAGGAACCAGACACGGAGACACCAGGTCCCAGTAGCTGAGGGTAGGGACAACAGGCACAAGACTAAATACAGGGAACTGATTGAGAGTCTGGATATGCAGCAATGATTACCCATCCACCTCTCACCCATGAATAGGAGGCTCATAATCTGGAAGAATTTAGGATGAGTGGCTTTCATCCCTGAGACAGCAGACATAGAGTAGGATCCCTACGAGGAGGAAATGTAAATAAGCCTTACTCTTAAATTTGAACAGGTGATTACTAGACATTTCAGGATAACAGAATACCATCCAGCATGGAAGACAAAGAACAAAACAAATAACAGAGAAGAAACTTGGTTGAAAAGGAAACAATGAGGGGAGCAGAACAGTTACACACACACATACGTGCTACTCAAATTGAGATCTTCAGAAAATAGAGAAGATATATCTATGAAATAAAATAGAAATCTCTAAAAAATAACATTTAGGGTACTCTGGGAAATGAATATACGAGAGTAGTAATAAAAAATTCAATAGAGGGGTGTGGTAAGTAGAATTAGGATCCTAAAAAGATTCCACGCCCTAGTCCCTGGGATTGTAATACATTGCTTTACATGGCAGAGGGATTTTTTTCATATGTAATTAACACTATTAATCAGTGTGAGACTGAAATCAATTCTGCCAACAAATGGTGACCTTGGAAGGGGATCGGCAAGTCTGAGATAAGAACTGCAAGCCTGACCAATAACCTTGATTGTACCCCGGTAAGACCTTGAGCAGGGAATCCAGCCACACTGTGCCAGACTTCATCTACCAAAATTGTGACATAATTTGTTTGTGTTGTTTAAAGCTGCTATATTTGTAGTAATTTGTTACACAGCAACAGAAAACTAATACAAGGGCTTACAAGATAAAGGTGGGGAAGTAAAACAAAGTGATGGAAAATATCAGAGTAAAGATTTAAAGTAAGGAAGAGAGTGAAAGAGCTGCAATAATAGGTTCGTTCAGAGATTCAGTATATGCTTTTAGCAATTAATTTATGTGATTTGTGAGATAAAATAACGAAGAAATGGTGTCCACTCGTGTGCACTAACATCAGAATACTACTACTAAAATAGCCTGCCAATGTTTGTTAGATCTGGAACTGGCACCAGAGTTCAGAAACACAATGGCCAACTGACCAGCCAAGAGAACACAGCAATTTCCCAGCCTAATAGTCACCTTTTGACCTCCACTGTGTTTCCATGCTGTGCTAGGATGACTGAGGGTTAATTCTTAAGTGTAAACATGACTAGAAAATTGTCAATTAACTTCACCAAGGGTCTTCCTAATGAAAAAGTGATAAGACTTTCCGCACTAGAGTCAAACTAGACCTTACGAATCAAATTGAAAATGGAATGAATTATTTAATACGAAGCATCATACTTCCCTTTAGTAAAAGTATCAAAACAATACATAGGGTGCTTACAGACAGTGCTTTTTATGTTGTCATTGGGTGCTGTCAAGTTGATTCTGACTCAGAGCAACCATATAGGGCAAAGCAGAACTGCCCCATAAGGTTTCCTAGGCTGTAATCTTTAGGGGAGCAGATAGCCAGGTCTTTTCTCCAGCACAGCCACTGCTGAATTCAAACTGCCTACCTTTTGGTTAGCAGCTGGGCACTTAACCATTTAGCCACCAGGGCTCCTTCACTTTTTATATAGTCACTTATAAATTGTTTATTTACTGTTCATACTAATGGGATATGGCAAAAAGTCTATGAGGCGTTTTCATATTTGGAGACATGTATCTCCTATTTTTCTTTGCTTCTGAAAAAAAAATTGAAAACTTTTATTATGCACTACTTTTCAAGAATTTGGCATTAAGTAGTGAAGAGATTGCTATGCACTGAAATCTGAGACCACAGATGGAGCAATGCTACAGTGATATCAAGGTGCAGGCGTAGGGACAGGAGGAGGTGCTCATGGGAGTACAGCAACAAAGACTTTCAAGGACAAGTGGCTGGACACTAGACGTAATCAGATATTCATGATTGCAGTAGGAGGTGGGAAAGAAAGGTTTTGGGATCCAGTTATCAAAGTCCTCTATAAAAGTGAAGAAGGGTAAGGAGGAAACACTGGAATGATATGAATCTCATATGCGTTTTTGTAGAAGACTCAAAGAGTCAAAGGATGAAAGAGTCGAATTCAGAAATGCAGTGGATAATGATAACCACAGATCTAGGCTCCTGATAAGTGAGTGTGGGAGAAGGAAAAGCCTAGAAGAAGAGAACTCCATAAAGCAGAAAGGAGGCTTTGGGCAGGGAGCTAGGTTTTAACTGGTTAAGGACAGAAAATAAGAATAAGGGAATATTCTGAGAAAAATGGTAAGGGGTATACCTTGTGACTCTGGTTTGCTGCGTCTAAGTCCTAGGCCTAATCCAGGTGATGCAATCACCAACAAAGCAAGAAGAACCTGTTACAAAAAAGGAAAGATGACCTTTACAAATTTTTTTTTTTTAGTATACACAAATGCAAATTACCACTCTCCATCAGTAAATACTAAGTACTCAAAGCATACTAGTTATTCAGGATACAAAATCCAACAATGATAGTGGTACATTATTTCATTTGATACCTGACAATAAGGTTTTAAAAAGACTTTTTGAATACCCTTTATTACTGATCTTCAAATTAAAATACATTAGTCCCAGTGAGCTTAACTTCAAATTGAGTTAAAGTAAGAATAAAACCACTGGAGCCATTTACCTTTGCCCATTTTTCTTTCTTAACTAGGCACCTGTTTGGAGATCATTTATCTAAAAACATTCTAGAACTGTGAAATCATTAGCTACTTCATTCCTAGGAAGCAGTTTGCTTTCACTCTGTCCATCAGAGGATAATGAGAATATTTAACATATATAAAAAGAGCTCAGCTGCTAAACAAAAGGTCATCAGCCGCTCCTTAGAAACCCTATGGGGTAGTTCTACTCTGTCCTACAGGGTTGCTATGAGTCTGAATTGACTTGAGGACAATGGGTTTAACAGATTAAGAATATAGTGTACAAATAATTACCTGACAAGTGATCTGCTTTGATCTATAGCAAGACTACTTGATTCTGGGTAATTTAGAAACAGTTCAACCAAAGATTATTTGTTTCATTTATTATCACTACTGCTGACAAAGCTCATCAGGACAGTGGACTTTATGGTATGCCTAGAATTAAACTATGATATAATTAAACAGAATTCTTCTTACTGCCCCATCCACTAAGTCTGATGATAAGCATGCTGGATGATAGGATTTGAATAATGTGCATTGCCATTAAGAATGGGAATGGAATAGACACATGCAGTCAATTACTTAGGGAACTATTTTACAACTACCATTTTTATAGTTAAAAAAACAATACCTTTCTTGTTAGGAAAGAAAAGCATAACATCAACATTTGCATAAATAATAAACTATTGATTGTTTAGTTTTCATTCTGAAATCAACTGGAAAATTAACACATTTAACTTTTGTGAATGAAATTAATCCAGTGCTTGTGAAAATATGTTAAAATTCTATGAAGCCAACTCTCATATGAAGTCTTAAAGTTTGCCCAAGGGTTATCGACCTTCCAGGTAGTATTTATTCAGTGGTGAGCACGGGCAGATTATCCAATTGGCAAGGTAAGCACAGTGCTTACCTTGCTTACTAGATCATCTGTAGCGAACAATTTCACATTTTTTCACATTGAAGATTCTGCTTCTAGGTATGGCTGCCATCTGCCTTTCTCCCAGCACCGCAGCACCTTCCTACAGAATCAAAGCCTCTTTTCAAATTTATGATCCCTGACAGGGGCGGATGATCCAGTTAGCAAGGTAAGAATGGGCTTACTTGTGCTTACTTACTAATCTGTCGTCAACAATTTCACATGGTTTCACCACTGATGTGTGTAGTAAGTAAGCACAAGTAAGCCCACGCTTACCTTGCTTACTGGCTAATCCGCCCCTAGTGGAGAGGATGGAGTGGGGAAGGTGAATAGAAACAGTTATTAAATAAAAGTGAATAGCAGTTAGCCCCTTGTCATGGTGCTCAAAAGCCATAGGTGAGAGACCAGGATTACAACAAAGCCACAAAATGATACTGGGAAACTTTCCTTTTGGCAAACTTCATGCCTTATAGATTTACAAATTGGTATATTTCTATTTATATCTTATCTTTGCTTCTTTCAGCATTCAAACTTGATGGAAAAATTAGTATCTAGTTGTCCCTAGGATGCTTTATAACTTTGTAATGGTAATCTCAGTGTCCGTGTCTTCATGTCTTTACTTCTTCCAAATATTTATAGCTTATTCTCTGCATTATTCTGTAGTTTCCTTGAGAGTAAGAAAGGTTCCATTTTTAATCCCCTATAATTGCTTCCTGTAAGTACGTAATTCTGAATAGGCTTCTTGATATTGGAGTCCGCGTGTGTCTTAAGCCATCTTACGCTATCTACAAAGTGGGAGAATATTCTGAACTCCCCAAATCACTGAAAACCCAACATTTGACTTTAGCGTGGCCAAACAAAGAGTGCCAGAAACACAGTAAACACCTTTATAATTTGTAAATGAAACTTCTGTCAAACTTAGAAAGATAAGGGTACTTTTGAAATTATCCTTTTAAAATACTGAGCACCTATTATATATACTAATACATCACTAAAAGAATATAAAGATAGTAAATAAGTGATACACAAGTTTTGCTCCCAAGGAGTTTATAATTTCCTGAATTGATAAGACAGGATAAATATAATAAATAGGACAAGAGCTATAAAGAGCACTCCAAAGTTCCCAGAACAATAAAAGAATTAATAGAAAATATAGAGGATTTACTTTGTTATAGTCACAGCACTCAGTGTTTCACACACATTGTTTCATTTACTTCTTGAAACAATGCTCCTGTGGAGACATGCTTCAAATGATTTAACAGTTGAACTGAGGCTCACAGGCTGTTACTATGCCCAGTGTCAAACGAATGTTGACCTTGAATTCTAACCCAGTTATTCCACACTGGGAAAAAACAAAACAAAACTATACTTCTTCCACTCAAATTATCTTGGAATAGAGCACTTGGTCTAATAGCCTCATTTTAGAAACAAGAATCATGATCCTCAGGTAGGTTTTCAAAAAATTACTTGTCAGAGGTCACAGAACAAAAAAAAACCCATTGCCATGGAGTCAATTCCAACTCATAGCAACCCTATAGGACAGGGTGGAACTGCTCCATAGGGTTTCCAAGGAGCAGCTGGTGGATTTCAACTGCCGACCTTTTGGTTAACAGCTGTAGCACACCTTAGCTCTTATGCACTATGCCACCAGGGCTCCCTGTTTCAGGTCGACTGTGTCTTTATAGTTCATAGGGACCCTATAGAGTCACTATGAGCTGGGATCCACTTGATGACAAAGGGTTTGGTTTTTTTGGGTCCTTATAGCTACCACCAGGATACCTTAGAGTTGGGGCCACATCATGCAAGGTTACAAATTTGTAGCCTTCATTCTAGGCAACAGGGAATTCTGCCACTTACTAGCTCCAGAACTTAGGAAAATTAATTAACTTCTCTAAATTTATTTTATGTCTAAGAGGGATGATACATATATTATGGCATTTGTGTGGGCGCCCTGGTTAAGCATTTGGCTGCTAACCAAAAGGTCAACAGTTCAAATCCACCAGTCGCTCCTTGGAAACTCTGTGGGGCAGTTCTTCTCTGTCTTATAGCGTCGCTATGAGTTGGAATCGACTTGACGGCAATGGATCTAGGGTTAAATAACTTACAAAGTACTAGAACAGAGTAAGTAAATAGTGGTTACTATGAGCCCAGATGACTGAGACCTAAGTCACTCTCAGAAAGAATAAATCAGGCATTTGAAAAGGAGACAAAAATTTTAGACCCCTTGAAGTTTCCTTATTACATGGAACACCGAGGTGGAGATATTTTGGAATCCAAAAAAGAGAAATCTGTTGGACACACTCAGAGAACACTACAGCCACAAGAAAGGATAAGATCACCATAGAGACTGAGATAAGCAGGTACAGAAATAAGGAGAGAGAGATTAGTGTTTTTTTTTTTTCTTCTGGGTTTTGTTTTTTATGGAAACCCCGCATGACAATTGACAGAAGGAAAAAGGAGAATCACCTGTGGAGGCAAAGGAGCAATCATTAAAATAACAGGGGAAACAGAAAAGTCCAAATCATGAAAACCAAAGGAAGCTTCATGAAGGAGGAGGCTGCACTCCAGAGAAATGGAGTATTACAGAAAGAGGAGGGAGCAGGAGAACTGAGGAGAGGGAAGAGGCCTTTAGATCTGCCAACCTGGAAGTTGCCAACCTTCCCAGAGAACAAAATCTATGGGAGAGGGGAGATAAGATAGGAATAAATTAAGAAATTAAGTAAAAGAAATAGAGGCAGGGTGTAGATTATTCTTTTGGAAAGGTTTGGCAGAAAAAAAGGAAGCCAAGAACCAGAATAGCTAGTTAGGGAAATACTTTGTTTTTTCCCTGTTTGCCAGCTTGTTTTTAAATTGGGAGATTTGAGTATGTTTGTGAACAGAGGTGTGCACAAAACTGCTCTTTCTTCTGCCTGAAACTTTCTTTTCCTTCCCTGCTTAATATTTTTCTCCTTAGCACTTCTTATGATTAAATATACTATTTTTAAAGCATATTTATTAATACTGTACACTTTAATTATTTGTCTTGATTTTTGCCTACTTTAATGAGGGCAGGGATTTTTATCTCTTTTCTTCCATTCCCAGAGACTAACCAAAAAAAAAAAAAAAAACAAACTCATCGCCATCGAATCAATTCTGACTCATAGCAACCCTATAGGGCAGAGTAGAACTGCCCCAATACAGTTTCCAAGGAGCAGCTGTTGGATTCAAACTGCCAACCTTCTGATTAGCAGCCATAGGTCTTTACCACCAGGGCACCCCCAGAGATTAAGTACCTGGTAAATATTACGTGCTCAATAAATCTTTGTTGAATGACTAAATCAATGAATGACAAAAAATAGATGAAAGTAGAATTCATCAATGGAGTTAAAAATTTACAAAGGTTTTTAGTCTTAGGTCAATTCCTACTCATAGCAACCCTATTGGACAGAGTACAACTGCCCCATAAGGTTTCTAAGGAGCTGCTGGTGGATTCGAACTACTGACCTTTTGGTTAGCAGGCAAATGCTTAACCATGTGCCACCAGGGCTCCTTTTCTAGACATAAGGGAAGGGAAAACAGGATACATGACGATGCAAAAGATATTAAGAGACAGAGAAAACTAGTAAGGTAGCTATGAGAAAGGAAAGGAGGGGGTAGATATATCACATAGCAAAAGCCAGAGTTTAACAACCAATGCCATGTGAGAAAAAATTCAGAAGAAACCCACATGATTCCTAGTGTGAGTGACCGACAGAATGGTGGTGTCATTAACTAATGGAGGTGATACAGGAGAAAACGGCAGCAGGATATAAATGTGTAGCCGTCAAGTCTATTCCGACTCATAGCGACCCTATGGGACAGAGAAGAGCTGCCCTATAGGGTTTCCAAGCAGAAGCTGGTGGATTCCAACTGCCAACCTTTTGCTTAGAAGCCATAATTTGCCATAACTCTTAACCACTGTGCAACCAGGGCTCCGCAGCAGAATATATAAGAGAAAATAATGCAATTGGTTTTGGCTTGAGGTACTGGGCAAAGAACCATCAAGCAGGCATTTGAAATTGTGTGACAGGAACTCAGCAAGAGGTCGGAGTTAGTGGCTTACCTGGAACTTTTGATCACTGACATGATTCTTAAAGCCATAAGAGAAGATAAGATTGCCAAGGGAAAAGGTCTTCAGATAGGGCTTTGGGGAACACTTAGCATAATGTGCAATGAGAAGGAAGATACATCAGCAAAGAATACAGATAAGGATAAAAGTCATAAAAATGGAAACTTTAATGCCATCAGGAAAATAAGAGCAGAGAAAAATTCAAAATGAGAAAGTAATCAACAATATCTATGAACTGTTGTTATGGAGGCTCAAGCAGGAGAAGGATGGGGGAAGGCTGACTTTTGAGGGAGTGACCTCTGTGCACTAAAAACAAAGCCAGGGCACAAGGAAGGGTTAAAAACTCGCTTCTGTGGAGTCGATTCCAACCCATAGCGACCCTAGAGAACAGAGTAGAACTACCCCATAGGGTTTCCAAAGAGCTGCTGATGGATTTGAACTGCCGACCTTTTAGTTAGCAGCCTATCACTTAACCACTGCGCCACCATGGCTTTGAGGAAGGGTTGGGTGTAAGAAAACCGAGACAGCAGATAGATACTTTTCCCAAAAGTTTGATGGTGAAAGGAAAAAAGAGAGTAATAAAATCAAGGAAAGCTATTTTTTAGGATAGGGAAAATCTTAACACATGAAAGAACCAGTAGGCAAAAGACATTATATCTAGGAGAAGAAAGTAAAATAGAGTATAGCAAAGAATATAAAATACAGACTTCTGGGCAACATGGTGCTCTAGGCAGAAGCACCATGCCATCCCTCTAGAGCAAAGATCTGAAAAACTAAGCCAATCAGAGAAAACAGCAATCCTGAAAACCTAAGCATCAAATGAACAGATAAAGAGCTCAGCCAAGCACCAAATGGAATAAGAAACTGGCAGAGAACAGACAGCAAGGAGAGATAACGCAGAGGTCCCCTATCAGCTAATGCAGCACAGATCCACCATCTTGGACTCCTATCAGAGACCAGCGAACAGGGGTTACGAGAAAGCATCTTCACAGAGCTTCCAGCAGGAGACAGAACAACTGGTAACCAGCAATATACACTTTCCCACTCCTAACGCTTCCTCACCACCACTAGGCCTCCTCTGCTTCCCGTGGCCACAGTCTCTTGGCCAGGAAGCACCGGCTGCTTGGATTCCACCCACCCACACTGGCTGACTCCCTGAGTGCCATTTGCTGGCTGCTGGTGTTGCTTTTTTCCGCTTCTTTTGATTTCTTCCTTACCTTTCACTACTTTCCCCTTCCTTCTCTCAAATACCTGGCTCTGTGCACCATCTAGGCTTCTTCCTGAAAGGCTGTGAAACTCCATTCGAATGTGAAACTGCTTCCCGGTCTGTCCTGCCACGCAGGTGGGATCCCGGGGCTTTTTTGTCCGTTTGTTTTGAATTGTTTGTTTGTTTTCTTTTTCTTTTCTCAAATTAGGAACCCGTTCTAGCCGGGCAGTACTGTGCGATTTGAGACCGACCCCCTCAGTTTGCACAGACGCACAGAGGTATCCCTGAGGGCATTTCTTTTTCCATATTTTTTTTTCTGTTTTTTGGGGGATGTTTTCTTGTTCTTCTTTTTTCAGTTTGTTTTCTTTTCCCTCTTTTTCCCTTTTTGTCTTTCTTCATTACTCAGTTTCTTGTCTATACTTTCCTTCTCTTCCTGTCCCCTGAATACATAGCGCTGAATACCTCTACGCCTCCTAGCCAGGCTGTACTTCAACACCTGGGAGCAACTTCCCCAGACCTTGTAGCTGTACCAGTGGGATCCCTGGGAGTTTTGCTTTTCTTTTTTCTTTCTAAGTTTTATTGATTCATTTTTTCTTCTTCTTCTCCTTTTTGTTTTTCTCCATTTCATAGTTTCTCATCTCTCCACTCCAATGGCAAGCTCCCATAACACTCTTTTTTGTTTGTTTGTATGTTTTTGGCTCCTGTTCCTCTCTCCTCTCTCCCATACCCATCTTAGCTCCACACATCACAATCTCCACTCTCCATCCTGCCTACCTGCACCATGCTGTTAACATCACACCACAAAGAAGCACGGGCACGGCCTACCAGAACCTGCCCTGCACTGCTTACCAGCCCACCCTGGTGGCCATAGTAAGTGCCAGAAACAACGCATCCCAGGAACTCCTCTTCAGCTAGACCTGCCCTGCTGTACCATATCTGAGCAATCATCTCAACTGACACAGAAAAGGCATTCGACAAAGTCTAACACCCATTCCTGATAAAAACTCTCAATTAAATAGGTATAGAAGGGAAATTTCTCAACATAATAACGGACATCTATGCAAAACCAATAGCCAACATCATTCTTAATGGAGAGAGGCTGAAAACATTCCCCTTGGGAACAGGAAGAAGACAAGGATTCCCTTTATCACTACTCCTACTTAACATTGTGCTGGAAGTTCTAGCTAGAGCTAGAAATAAACAGCATCCAAATTCATAATGAAGAAGTTAAACTGTCCCTGTTTGCAGATGATATGATACTATACATAGAAAACCCTAAAGCCTCCATGAGAAATCTACTGGAAACAATAGAAAGATTCAGCAGAGTAGCAGGATACAAGAGAAACATACAAAAATCAGTTGGATTCCTATACACCAATAAAGAGAACGATGAAAAGGAAATCAGGAAAACCATACCATTTATAATAGCCCCTAAAAAAATAAAATACTTAGGAATAAATTTAACCAGGGTTGTAAAAGATCTATACAAAGAAAACTACAAAACATTTCTGCAAGAAACCCAAAGGGATCTACATAAACGGAAAAACATACCATGTTCATGGATAGGTAGACTCAACGTTGTGAAAATGACAATTCTACCCAAAGCAATTTACAAATGCAAGGCAATCTCGATCCAAATACCAACAACATTCTTCAAAGAGATGGAAAAACTAATCAGTAACTTCATATGGAAAGGGAAGAAGCCCCGAATAAGTAAAGCACTACTGAAGAAGAAGAATAAAGTAGGAGGACTCACACTACCTGACCTCAGAACCTACTGTACAGCTATTGTAGTCAAAACAGTCTGGTACTGATACAATGAAAGATCACATTGACCAGTGGAACAGAATTGAGAACCCAGATGTAAATCCATCCACCTATGGTCACCTGATCTTCGACAAGGGCCCGAAGTCCATCGAATGGGGAAAAGAACAGTCTTTTTAACAAATGGTGCTGGCAAAACTGGATATCCATCTGCAAAAAAAGGAAACAGGATCCATACCTCACACCATACACAAAAACTAATTCAAAATGGATCAAAGACCTAAATATAAAGCCAGAAACTATAAAGTTCATAGAAGAAAAAATAGGACCAATTCTACAGGCCCTAATACACAGCATTAACAGGATACAAGCCATAACCATCAACACACAAATTCCAGAAGATAAGCTAGATAACCGGGATCTTCTAAAAATCAAACACCTATACCCTTCAAAAGACTTCACCAAAAGAGTAAAAAGAGAACCTACAGACTGGGAAAAAATTTTTGGACATTACAAGTCAGACAAAGGTCTAATTTCCATAATCTACAAGAAAATCCAACACCTCTACAACAAAAAGACAAATAATCCAATTAAAAAATGGGCAAAGGAAATGAACAGACACTTCATAGAAGACATTCAAGCAGCCAACAGACACATGAGGAAATGCTCGTGTTCACTAGCCATTAGAGAAATGCAAATTAAAACCACAATGAGAAGCCATCTCACCCTGGCATTACTGGCATAAATCAAAAACACTGGAAATAACAGAGACAGTGGGGAGATCAGAACTCTTATGCACTGCTGGTGGGAATGCATAATGATACAATTATTTTGGAAAATGTTATGGTGCTTCCTTAGAAAGCTAGAAATAGAAATACCATACGATCCAGCAATCCCACTCCTAGGAATTTATCCTAGAGAAAGAACAGCCGTCACACGAATAGACATACGCACACCCATGTTCATGGCAGCGTTGTTCACAATAGCAAAAAGATGGAAACAACCTAGATGCCCATCAACAGATGAATGGATACACTATGGTACATACACACAATGGAGTATTATGCAACAATAAAGAACAATGATGAATCTGTGAAGCATTTCATAACATGGATGAAACTGGAGGACATTATGCTGAATGAAATAAGTCAATCACAAAAGGAGAAATATTGTATGAGACCTCTACTGTAAAAACTCATGAAAAAGTTTACACACAACTTTTACAACAATCGTTGTTGGTTACAAGGGACAGGAAGGGTGGGCGGAAATACTAAATAGACAGTAGATAAGTGGTAACTTCGGTGAAGGGTGAGACAGTACACAATACTGGGGAAGCCAGCACAACTTGTACTAGGAAAGGTCATGGAAGCTCCATAGACACATCCAAACTCCCTCAGGGACTGAATTGCTGGGCGGAGGGCTGTGAGGACCACGGTCTCGGGGAACGTCTAGCTCAATTGGCATAACACAGTTTATAAACACAATGTTCTACATTCTACCTTTGTGAGTAGCTTCTGGGGTCTTAAAAGCCTGTGAGCAGCCATCTAAGATAGTCCACTGGTCTCACCCCTTCAGGAGCAAGGGAGAATGAAGAGAACAGGATACAAGGGAAAGATTAGTCCAAAGGACTAATGGACCACGGCTACCAAGGCCTTCAGCAGACTGAGTCCAGTACTGCCAGGTGGTGCCCAGCTACCACCACTGACTGCTCTGACCGGGATCACAACAGAGGCTTCTGGACAGAGCTGGAGAAGGATGTAGAACAAAATTCTAACACACAGAAAAAGACCAGATTTACTGGCCTGACAGAGACTGGAGAAACCCAGAGAGTACGTCCCCCGGACACCGTTTTAGCTCAGTGGTGAAGTCACTCCTGAGGTTCACCATTCAGCTGGGGATTGGACAGCCCCATAAAACAAAGCAGGACTAATGAGGCACAGTAGTCCGGGGACAAGGACTAGAAGGCAGAAGGGGACAGAAAAGCTTGTGATAGGGAATCCAAGTTTGAGTAAGGACAGTGTTGATATGTAGTGGGGTTCTTAACCATTGTCATATGGCAATATGTTTACTAACTGTTTAAAGAGAAACTATTTTGTTCTGTAAACCTTCATCTAAAGTGAGAATAGCAGCACAACTGGATGAATGTAATCGACATCACTGAATTGTATATGTAGCAATTTTTGAAATGGTGTATCTTTCGTGTCATGGATTGAACTGTGTCCCCCCAAAATGTGTGTATCAATTTGGCAGGGCCATGATTCAAAGTATTGTGTGGTTGTCCTCCATTTTGTGATTGTAGTTTTGCATTAAAGACGTTTAGGGTGGGATTGTAACACCACGCTTATCCAAGTCACATCCCTGATCCAATGTAAAGGGAGTTTCCCTGGGCTATAGCCTGCACCACCTTTTATCTCTCAAGAGATAAAAGGAAAGGGAAGCAAGTAGAGAGTTGGGGGACCTCCTACCACCAATAAAGAAGCACCAAAAGCAGAGCGCTTCCTTTGGACCTGAGGTTCTTGCACAGAGAAGCTCCTAGCCTAGGGGAAGACTGATGATGATGAGGACCTTCCTCCACAGCTGACAGAAAGAGAAAGCCTTCCCCTGGAGCCTACTAGACTGTGAGAAAATAAATTTCTCTTTGTGAAAGCCATCCACTTGTAGCATTTCTGTTAGAACAGCACTAGATGACTAAGACAGAATTTGGTACTGGGAGTGTGGTGCTGCTCTAACAAATACCTAAAATGTGGAAGCAGTTCTGAAATTGTGAATGGATAGAGGAGCAGCAGTGGCAGAGGACCAGCAGCAGAGAACCAATGACAGGAGAACCAGGAGACTGGCGCGAGACGGCACTGGAGCCAACCCATGGAGCAAGAGAGCTGAGTGCCTGTGCGCAGGAGGCTTCCTGGTGGAGTGGGGTGCCTCCGGGCACTTACCAGTGGAGCTACAGAGCTTTAGAACGCTTGCTTCAGCAGGGCAGATGTGGATGTTGAGGCCCGAGGGCTGAGACGCCACAGGAAACAGAAGCAGAAGCTGAAGAGACAAGGAACACAAGAAGCCAAGCTGCCTCAGTCTCAAAAGGTATGGCCATGATCTCTGGGGTTTCAAAGAGTAGAGCCATGGCCTCTAGTGCTTCTAAGGGTGGAGTTGCCACTCAGGTGGACCGGGAGATTGGTGTGCCTAAAGCCAAGGGAGCAGAGTTGCCGTCCCAGTGGGCCTGGAAGGGGGAGCTGAAGCCCAGGGCCTCCACTCAGAATCTGGAGAGTGTGGCCAATACCTAGAGTCTGATGGGCAAGGCTATTGTGTAAACTGTCTCAGAGAACAGAGGATTATTTTCAAAGCCTTGAGGGGTAATGTTATTTGTTCTGCTGACTTGCTTGGTGCCTGTTATCCCTTCTTCTCCTCCAGTGTCTCCCATTTTTAATGGAAATGTCTAGCTTGTGCCTGTTCTGCCATTGTACTTTTGGAAGCAGATGAAGAGGAATTTTTTATTTTGGACTTGGAGTGAAGACTTTTGCTGTGATATGATGAGATGAATATGTTTTGCTTGTTGCAAGGATGTGATTTTTGGGGGCTAAAGGGTGGAATGTCATGCATCGAATTGTGTCCCCCAAAAAATGTGTGTATCAATTTGGCTCGTCCATGATTCAAAGTATTGTGTGGTTGTCCTCCATTTTGTTGTTGTAGTTTTGCATTAAAGAGTATTAGGGTGGGATTGTAATACCACACTTACCCAGGTCACATCCCTGATCCAATGTAAAGGGAGTTTCCCTGGGCTATAGCCTGCACCACCTTTTATCTTTCAAGAGATAAAAGGAAAGAGAAGCAAGTAGAGAGTTGGTGGAGCTCATACCACCAAGAAAGAAGCACCGGGAGCAGAGCATGTCCTTTGGACCTGAGGTTCCTGCGCAGAGAAGCTCCTAGTCCGGGGAAAGACTGATGATGACAAGGACATTCCTCCAGAGCCCACAGAGAGAGAGAGCCTTCCCCTGGAGCTGGCGCCCTGAATTTGGACTTGTAGCCTACATGACCGTGAGAAAATAAATTTCTCTTTGTGAAAGCCATCCACTTGTGGTATTTCTGTTACAGCAGCACTAGATGACTAAGACAGTTGGCTATGAATATTTTCACCAAAAAAAAAAAAAAAAGAGGTCCTCTCAGGCCAAGAAGGGAGCATGTTGACATGTTGTGGGGTTGTTAACCAATGTCATAAAACAATATGTGTACTGACTGTTTAATGAGAAAATATTTGTTCTGTAAACCTTCACCTAAAGTACAATTTTAAAAAAGAATATAAAATACAATGATTTTAATTTCTCATTTACTGATCCTAAAATATTCATGCAATAAAGAGGTGACATTGCAGGTTATTAAAATTATTCAAAATCAGAGCTGTAAAGTGTTCTGTCCTAGATTCTGACTTGTTAGATTGATCAAATATTAGTTTGTTGTTACTTAAATTTCTTATTCATAAAATAAGTAAAAATATTAACTTGCAGCAGAATTGTCATAAGGGATAAAACTGAATACAATCGCTTAAAATGTAACATTTAAGTAGCAACCAAAACAAATATAAATGGGGAGTCATGCAGTTAACTTTTGTCACAAAACTAGAAAGGCTTAAATTAAATACTGTACTTACAGTACAAATTGTTTTATATTTCTTAGCTATGCTCTTCTTAGCCGATTCTTCCACTGATAAAGCTATTTTAGAAGCCATTGTTCTGTTAGCTGTATAAACCTGTTTTACCAGAAGGCAGTAGTAGAACAAAGAAGAAACTTTGCTGCTGCAGGTGACTTTTAAATGTTTGCAAAATTATAGCTCTTTAGTGATTGTGCAATCAGGAGAAGGTAAAAAAAATTGTGATAGCAATAGTGTCAATAGATTGAAGTCCATTTCAAGTATACTGTAGACAATAGCTCCTTTTCTCCTTATAGTTTTTACTAAATTCTAATCAAAACTTATGTAATGAGAATAATACAACAATCAAAATTAATACAATCTAATCATTTCATTTCTTTTCAAACAACCCAAAACAAAAAGTCTTCTTATAGCAATTCCAGGGAGTTTCTACATTTACATATACTTCATGTAACAAGTTAAAAACCAACATATTAAAAATGTGCTTTGACCGTAGTAGGAAATTCTAATATACTGAACTGAACCAATGTAAAGTACTTAATTCTGTGAAAACTACATCTTGCATTTTCCAATGTTCACAGTTTAAGATAATAACATCATACAAAAAAAAAAAAACCATGCCCATCTAGTCGATTTCGACTCATAGTGACCTTATAGGACAGAGTAGAGCTGTCCCATAGGATTTCCAAGGCTGTAAACAGACTGCCACATCTTTCTCCTGTGGAGTGACTAGTAGGTTCAAACCCCCCACCTTTCATTTAGCCGCCAGGCACTTTTTGCTTTCATACACGTTATTTTATGACTGAATTCACAATAACCTTTAAAAATATTTTATTCCTATTTCATAGATGAATAAATTAAGGGTCTGAGAAGTTATGTGACTTACTTGCTCAAAATCACTTATTTATGCAAAGGATTAATGGACAACAACTACCATAGCCTCCACCAGACTGAGTCCAATCCGACTAGATGGTACCCAGCTACCACCACTGACTGCTGACTAAGATCAAAATAGAGGGTCCTGGACAGAGCCAGAAAAAATTCTAACTCACAACAAAAGACCAGACTTATTGATCTGACAGAGACTGAAGAAACCCTGAGAGTATAACCCCTGGAGACTCTTTTATCTCACTACTGAAGTCACTCCTGAGGTTCACCCTTCAGCCAAAGATTAGACAGGCCCATAAAACAAAAGGAGACTAAATGAGGACACCATTTAATCTAAAAGTGGAACTAAAAATTTAAAAAAATTAGTTGCTGTCAAATTGATTCCAACTATTAGTCCAAAGGACTAATGGACCACATGAACTATAGCCTCCACCAGTGTGAGCCCGGAAGACCTAGGTGGTGCCCTGTTGCCACCACCGACCGCTCTGACAGGGATCACAATAGAGGGTCCCAGACAAGGTGGAAGAAAAATGTACAACAAAATTCTTACTCACAACAAAAGACCAGACTTACTGTCTGACAGAGACTGAAGAAACCCCTGGACACTCTTTTATCTCAGTACTGAAGTCACTCCTGAGGTTCACCCTTCAGCCAAAGATTAGACAGGGCCATAAAACAAAAGGAGACTAAATGAGGACACCAGCCAAGGGGCAAGGACAAAAAGCAGGAGGGTACAGGAAAGCTGTTAACGGGAAACCCAAGGCTGAGAAGGGGAGAGTGTTGATATGTTGTGGGGTTAGCAAGCAATGTTACAAAACAGTATGTGTACTAACTGTTTAATGAGAAACTAATTTGCTCTGTAAACCTTCATCTAAAGTACAAAAAAACAAAAAAATGACATATTTACTAGATGCCAGAACTAGGGCTGAAACTCAAGTCTTCTAATTTCCCACATTCAAGGTAATTTTCACTAATCAATTAAAGTCACTCTTATTTATATAGACTAGAGCTTCCCATAGGTATACTCCATGCTGAGAAAAGGTTACAAGTTTACCATGTGGACTAATTGTACCAGGGTTTTACCAGGTATATACACTAAACAAACACAGGTTAAGTCAGTCAGATTATCTCGCTCAGGAATGTGGAGGTAAGATTTTGAGATAACATCGTTCTCTGTTATCTGGCAATAATTCTGGAATCTGAATTACAGTATGTTGACCCCCAGAAAAAGAGATCAAGGTTTCAGAGTAAAATAATGAAATAAATAAAGCATAATAAAGACAATATACTAGGTTCTTAATACTATTTAATTCATTTTCTTAAGCTATATTAGTCCGTGTAGCCTCACCCATGCTGCAGTCCAAATGACCCTGCTATCTTAGTTACTTTCAGCAATATTCCACACTCAACATTATATCCGTTTTAAGTTAGCTGCAACACTGCTTCACATTCTCAGCAGATTGGGACCAAGACTGTAGTAGCTATCTGGAACATGATGGTTTTATGGTAGCGGGGAAAATATTATCAAAACCACATGATTCCCCTTATCACTTCTGCATGGAAGAGGCACATCAAACTTCCACTCACATTTCAAGGGGTAAACCAGGTCAATATTGCTAACCCTGTTGACAATGGAAAGAGAAGAATGATTCTTCTTCAGGATCAGGACAAGTAGGGAGGAGTGAAAATATATTGGGAATTTACCTCAAGACGTTTCTTAAGACCTAATACATATTTAAGGAGCCCTGGTGGTGCACCAGTTAAGCTGTCAGCTGCTAACTGAAAGGTCAGCGGTTCAAACCCACCCAGAGGCTCTGTGGAAGAAAAGACCTGGCAATCTGCTCCCATAAAGAGTACAGACTAGGAAATCCTGCACGGGGCAGTTCTACTCTGTCATATAGGGTCACTATGAGTTGGAATTGACTCAACAGCACACAACACTAACAAATATATATCTATCCTTGGGTCCTTGAAGATGGCCCTAAAAGAGATAACAGCACATATTTTGATTTTTTAAAATTGTTACTTTTTTTCTTGTGTTGAGACTGTAATCTTCTTCTTTGGATTTG
>NW_004444398.1:49331-66659 GCF_000243295.1 Trichechus manatus latirostris | reverse complement strand
CTGACCATACAGAAATGAAAAGAATTATAGGAGAATATTATAAACAATTGTATGCCAACAAACTGGATAGCCTAATGAAATGGAAAAATTTCTAGAAACATACAAACTACTGAAATTGACTCAAGAAGAAATAGATAATCTCAACAGACCTGTAACAAGGTAAGAGATTAAACAGTACTCAATCTAGCTAAAAGTTTGTCAGTTTCATTGATGTTTTCAAAGAACCAACTTCTGGTTTTGTTGATTCTCTCTATTGCTTTTCTATTCTCTGTTCCATTTAATTCTGCTCTGATCTTTGTTATTTCTTTCCTTCTGGTAGCTTTTAGTTTGCTCTTTTTTTTTTTTCTAGTTCGTCAAGTTGTAGAATTATGCTATTGATGTGAGATCTTTCTTCTTTTTCAATGTAGGTGTTTGTTGCTATAAACTTGCCTCTAAGCACTATTGCATCTCATAGGTTTTGGTAGTTATGCTTTCGTTTCATTTATCACCAAGTACTTTCTAATTTCTATGTGATTTCTTCTTTAACCCACTGGTTTTTTAAGAGTGTGCTATTTAACTTCCCCATTTTTGTGAAATTTCCAGTTTATTAATTCTAGTTTCATTCCACTATGGTCAGAGAAAAAACTTTGTATGATTTCAATCTTTTTAAATTTATTGAGGTTTGTTTTGTGACTTAACATATGGTCTATCCTGAAGAATGATCCATGTCCAACAGAGCAGATCCCTAAAACCAAGGGTTTTCCTCTATTCATCTGACGTATGCCTTAAAGTTTTATGAGTTTCTGGGTTCTAATTGCGAATTTGCACTTTAACAATGTACCTACTTTGTCTTTCCTCTGGTTCACAGTGCTCCTACTTTTATGTCCCACTCTGAACATCTTTTCACCTTTTTCCTTGTTTTTAAAACTTTTCCTCAGTGCTAAACTCACTCCTTGCTTGGAGTGAGTCTAAAATATTTACCATATGGCCTCTAGTAGATTACCAGGGCTGCCGTAACAAACTACCGCAAACTTGGTGGCTTAAAATAATAGAATTTATTCTCTCACAGTTATAGAGGCCAAAAGTCCAAAATCAATGTGTCAGTAAGGTCCATGCTACCTCTGGAGGTTCTAAGGGAGAATCCTTCCTGGTCTCTTCCAGCTTCCGGTGGCCTTGAATTCTGGCTCTCTAACTCCAGTGTCTGCCTCCACCTTCACTTTGCCTTCTTTCATTTCTCCCAAATCCTCCTGTTTCTCTCTCATAAGGACACTTGTTGCATTTAGGGCCCACTTGGATAATCCAGGATGATCTCACCTCAAGATCTTTAATTTAATTACGTATGTAAAGATGCTTTTTCCAAGTTAGGTCACAGTCACAGTTTCCAAGGCACAGATGTATCTTTTTGGTGGCCACCACTGCATTACCCTTTCCAGCTAAAGTGTATTGATCCCTGCTCTTTCCCAGTCTTCAGAAAGTAGCTGTTAACTCCTCCAAGTTTCAACTTAATCTGAGAAATCCAGATTAGCCTGTCTTTTCAACCATCAATCACAACCTCAGAAGGTCAGAAACCTGATCTGATGCTTCCTGGGCCATTGCAATTGGTTTTTATTGAATGGTTAACATTTCTAAAGTAGTGTCTCAATCCTGGAGACCTTCTTCTCTTCTTGTTTTAAGTGTAGAAATCTGCCATAGTAGAATTAGAACTTTAGTGTCCCTCTCCTCTTCATTTTCAAAACTCAAAAATAATTTGACTTCCTAAACATTTCCAGACTTTAGAAGATTCTTCTTGTTTTTAGAGTCTTCATGTGGTCTCATTTATGACCCAAGTTCTAGAGACATCTCCAGAAGGTACATCCTAAAACCAGAATGCCATCATATTACCTGAGTTGTCTGAGGCTTGGGAGAGCAACCCTTACAACACTGCCAGTCTGTGAAGGTACAGGCCAAGGGTCTGTCCTATTTCTCTGAATTCTGGCATGAACTGGGTTATTTCCCAAAATCCTGAAACTCCTCTAGCATGTCAGCATCATGGGGACAGGGACGAGGTCACTTCTGGCTCTCCCTATAGTCTTGTCTCTTGCACAATGGCCAGCACCTAGAAGACACTCAAGGACACCTGCTGGATAAATTACTTCATGGTTTCAGAGAAAAACTTGGTAATTTAGGTCTATACTCCCAAATGTCCAGTGACCTAATTGTTATAAATTATGACAACCTACTAGGTATAACTTTGTATGTGAGCCAAATCTTTCTATATATCCAGCATTCCAGAAAAGCTATTACCTCAGAGTAGGTCTTGCCCATGTAATAAAGGCACATTGAATGCTCTTATTCAATCAAGAGTAACAAATAATAACTGAGTGCCACCAAACCCAGACTTCATTCTAGGTGTTGGAGGAAGCAAGAACGTTCAATTTCTGAATCTACCTGATGAGGTTCAGTCTAGAAGAAGAAACAGACATATTTAAGCTTAATATAATGTGCTGTGTGCTGTACTGGTGGTATTAATTAAATACTAGGGCAATAAAGGAGTAAATAATAAACTTTTCTAAGGGGATTCAGAAAGACCCCTTAAGAAGTAACAGTTTCTAAATAAACATTATGTGACTTGAAACTGACTCAAGCATGATTTTTGAGCAGGGGGAGCATAAGTGTTCCATCACCGATGCCAGTTTTCTTTAGAGCTGTCTTTATCAAGTGTATGAGTTCCTGAGCCTGCCATAACAAAATGTCACAAACTGGGCAGCTTGAAACAACAAAAATTTATTATTTCACAGTTCTGGAGACTAGAAGTCCAAAATTAAGATGCTGGCTGTGTTGTTTCCTTCTGGAGGCTCTGAGGAAGAATCTGTTCCATGCCTCTCTCCTAGCTTCTGGTAGTTATCAGCAATCCTTGGCATTCCTTGGCTGGTAAATGCACCACTCCCATCTTAGTCGCCATTTTGGAGAGCTTATTCGCCTGTCACTTTGGCAAGAAGGAAGAACTGCTGAAACACCTGGGTGACGTGAAAATGGAAACTTAGTGCCTTTATTTCATAGGCAAGGCTGCCCCAGCTGCACATCCCTAAAGCGACAGGTGTCCAAGCTCTCCAAGATCCAAGTTGTCCATAAATTCTTTGCCATGTTCTCACTGTCATTTATCAGACTGAGAAGGAGAACCTCAGAAAGCTCTACAAGGGCAAATAGCACAAGCCATATAATAAGCATATTATTTAGAAAAAGAGTTAAAAGCGGTTACTTCTGGGGTGTGGGAGGTGAAGGTTGGGAAGGGTATAGTGAAAAGCAGCAATTCCCATGGCATGTGACCCCATGTGTGCTAGAGTAGAACTATGCTCCATAGGGTTTTCCATAGCTGACTTTTCAGAGGTACATTGCCAGGCCTTTCTTCTCAGGAGCCCCTGGGTAAATTCAAACCACCAAAGTTTAAGTTAACAGCTGAGCATGTTACCAATTTGCACCACCCAGGGGTATAGTAGAGAACTGTTATTTTTTATTTTCAGCCTTGGAGAAGTAGTCACCTTTTTAATATCTATATGCACTGCTTAGAAAAATTATAACAAGAAGGAATTAATAATTATATTAATAGTATTATCTATTGATTTCACAATGTATAACATGCATAACTACAAAGTTAAAGTTTAATTCTGAAGGACATAATGAACACTATTGGTATGAGTTAAAGTATCATTTGAATGAAAACTTCTATACATAAATAAAATGATCCAGGAAAATGAGATTTTTATATGGCAGGATAGATTATAAAAATCAGAATTCTTCATCTATGAAATCTATGTGGTATGGTTGAAAGAAAAATGAATTTGGAGTAGAGAGATTTGGATTTAAGTTCAGAATCTGCCTCCTACTAACCTTGTGATTATGAACAAGTAGCTTAATTACTCTAAGCCTTGAGTTTTTTAATCTAAAAATGGAACTAAAAATTTGAAAAAATTTGTTGTTGTCAAATTGATTCCAAATATTAGTCCAAAGGACTAATGGACCACATGAACCGCAGCCTCCACCAGTGTGAGCCCAAAAGAACTAGATGGTGCCCAGTTGCCACCACCGTCCACTCTGACAGGGATCACAATAGAGGGTCCCAGACAGAGTGGGAGAAATATGTAGAATGAAGTGCAAATTCACAAAAAAGTGCAGAGTTACTTGTCTGACAGAGACTGGAGGAACTGCCAAGATTATAGCCCCTAGACACCTAACTCAGAACTGAAGACACTCCCAAAGTCCACCTTTCAGACAAAGATTAGGCAGGTGTATAAAACAAAACAATAATGCATATGAGGAAACTGCTTCTTAGATCAATCAAGTTTATTAGACCCTTATGGGAAAATGGGGAACACCTGCCCAAAAGCAAAAATGAGACAGCAGGAAGGGACAGGAATACTGGACAAAAGGAAACAGGGAACCTGCGGTGGAAAGAGAGAGAGTTCTGACACATTGTGGGGATTGCCTCCAATGTCACAAAACAATTTATGTATAAATTTTTGATTGAGAAAAATAAAAAAAGGATTGTAATCAGTAAGTTTGTCACCCAAATACCCTTTGTTCTTGGAAAGAATGCTTGCAGGCTCATTCCAAGATGTCTGTAGATTAACTGATATGACTAATAGTTAACACTTCCCTAAACTTTTCATGTATAAAGGGCCTTCCTCCTTCTCTACACTTTGGAGCACATTGTAGTCTTTACTTAATGCTGCCCCAACTCAAGTGGCCATTCCTCAATATAACTCATTTCTTTCCTACTCCTAAAAAAAAAAAATTGATTCTAACTCATGGTGACACCATGTGTGACAGAGTAGAACTGTGCTCCACAGGTTTTCAGTAGCTGATTTTTTGGAAGTAGATTGTCAGGCTATTCTTCCAAGGTGCCTCTTGGTGAACTTGAACACCCATCCTTTCAGATAGCAGCTGAGCACATTAACCGTTTGCACCATCCAGGAACTAAAAATATCTGCTCTAATTACTGTTGAGATTCATCCTGAATCTCATGTAACTGTCTACTGCTGATCTTAAAACTAACACAGGGCTCTCCCTGGTCAATAATGGACTCCTATTGCTAACCAGGACTCCAGCCTGGAGCCATGGTCTGCCTTCCTGCGAGTCTGGGCACCACAGACACCTCGAGGAGAGGTCAAGGGTTAAGATCACAGGCCATCTGAACATAGGCATCTAATTTTGCTTCACCTTGAAAATCCATTAAAACTGCAGTAAGAAGATTTATTTTAAAGACACACAAAGCACAAGAACAGGGAGAATAAAAGAGGTTACAACAGCAACAGGGTTTTGGAAGCTGGGAAAGTAGATGAACAAGTGACAAGAGAGCAGAGAAAGCCAAATCTTCAGCTGACATTGAAAAATCTAAGAATAAAACTGATAAACTTGCACAATCCTCAGAAAGCTCATACTTCTGGAATGGACAGAGGGTTGAGGCCAAATTAAGGCAGACTGGTGAAAGCTGCTTGAGGAAATTTTAGATCCTTATCCCCCTACCACTCCAGGCTCTGGCTGACTGCCTCTCCTTCCCTTCAGCAGAAATTTGGAAGATGGTTTACTAGAGAAGATAAACCTGGGGGACATTAAGCATAGCTGAAGGCATTAATAATATACTAAAACAGGGGTGATAAGAGATCCTAAGTGTACTGAATGCTGAAAATCCAGACTTCTTGCCCCACTTGGATGCCAGAAGCTTGACAGCCAACCAGAACTTTACTCCCTTGCAAGAGATTGGAGTTCTTTTCTCTGGTGATTCAGATGAGCTCAAAAGGAAAGATGTGAGGTTACCAACCTCAGGGGTTCCTCCAAAACAGCCCACCCAGGCCACCCTATAGTGACGCTTAAAGTTGACGGCCCCTACCTGCCTGCTCAAAGTTTTCAGTGGACTTTTTAGTCCCCCACTCTAAATCATACTGGACAAAGATGAACTCCTATACATCTGAGGAAAACATCTAGCACAGAAACAAACAAAAAAAAGAGTTAATGTGGAGATAACAGAGAATTTGCAGGAGTGAAAAACCTTTTAAAAAATTATCATTAATACTGACAAAAATGTTACAAGAACAAAATGTCATAAAACTAACAAACAGTAATATTAAGAGAAAAATAAGAACTTTTGGGAATTAGATACATGATAGCAGAATTAAGAATTAAATAGAAGAGGTCCAGTCAACTCAGATAATAAAATCCTGGAAAAACAGAACTGAGAAAATCATCAGTGAAGTAATTCAAGAAAATTTTCTTGAACTGAAGAGCATGGGTTTCAAAATTGAAGGGCCCACTGAATGTCCAGCACAATAGATGAAAACAGAGAGCCACCAAGATACCTTATAGTGAGATTTCAGAAGACTGGGGCAAAGTAAGGATTTCTGGTGGTGCAGTGGTTAAGCACTCGGCTGCTAATTGAAAGGTTAGCAAGGTGAACTCACCAGCCACTACTTGGGAGAAAGATGTGGCAGCCTGCTTTCCATAAAGATTTATAGCCTTGGACACCCTACAGGGCACTTCTACTCTATCCTACAGGGTTGCTATGAGTCGGAATCAACTCGATGGCAATGGGTTTGGTTTTTTTGGTTTTGGGGAAAGGGGATTCCCTAACCATCTGTAAAGAGAAAATCAGTCACATACAATGTCTCAGAGATCAAAAGGGTTTAGGACTTCTCAATAGTCATACTAAAAGCAAGAGGGCAGTGGAACAATGCCTTCAAAATTCTCAAAGGGAATTATTTCCAACCTAGAATTCTATATGTAGCCCACTCTATTAATCAGGTATTAAAGTAAAATAATATTTCCATATATACCAAACCCAACCAAACCAAACCCATTGCCATCAAGTCGATTCTGAATCATAGTGACCCTATAGGCCAGAGTAGAACTGCCCAATAGAGTTTCTAAGGAGCAGCTGGTGGATTTGAACTGCTGACCTCTTGGTTAGCAGCCGAACTCTTAACCACTACACCATCAGGGCTCGCTCCTTCATACATACAAAGTCTCAAAAATTTTACATTCCTTGCACGCTTATTCAAGAAGTTACTGGAGGATATTTCACAGTAAAGCAAGAGAGTAAATTAGGAAACAGGAAGACATGAAATACAAGAAAAGAAAAAATCCAAGACTAGAGAGAAGCAACCAAAAACCAAAACCATATCTTTTGCCATCAAGTCGATTCCAACTCATAGCAACCCTACAGGACAGAACAGAAGTGCCCCATAGGATTTCCAAGGCTATTATCTTTATGGAAGCCAACTGCCACATCTTTCTCCCCTGGAGCAGCTGGTGAATTCAAATTGCTGACCTTTCAGTTAGCAGCCCAGCGCTTAACCACTGCAGCATCAGGGCTCCTTGAGAGAAGCAACAGCAACCCAGAAATAAATCAGAAGGATGGTAAAGGGAACTATGGAAGACAGATGTCACAGACATAAAAGATTGGAGGAGTATGACACAAGAGACAGATATGCTGAGAGCTTCCATGATCAAGACAGAGTGCCCCTTGTCTTGACCATGTTCTGATGAAGTGCTTCTTCTCCTCTCTGGGCCCTGCTACTTAGACAGGCTAAGAACAGTCATTTCTTTCCACTCCCCAGAAAAAGAGCTCCTGAAATCTGGAGGCAGGCCCTGTTAGCTTAAAAAACTGGGAACGCAGGACAGCACACCTCCACATCCCCTACCCCATGCCCCACTGACCATATTCTTGCTATACATCCAATACGTGGCACTGTAATTACCTTACCTATTGGATAATCCACCCTTGCTTGTGAGTTCTGCATGAGAATACTGAGGTGAGGGAATGTCACTGAGTTTTCCATGTCTGACTCTCAGGAGCCCAAGTGGAAAAGTAAATAAAAAGACCCTGGGAAGTCCTAAAGCCTTAAAGTTACCATTTTGTCATATTTATCATCATTAGTAAAAATGAAGACTGAATGGAAACACAACTAGTTTATAAAATTATGAATATACATATTATATATTGAACCATTCAACATGTCTTGGAATATTTAAGTAGGAAATGCAATTCTGAAATCTGAAGGATGCAATTCTAGGATAAATGGGAACAAGTTCTCTGTACTATTCTACATTCAGCAAACCACTGGAATTTTTACCAAAAGCGGCAATGTATGTTGAAAATGAAAATTCTGGGACAGTCTCAAGTAAAGTTATGAACACACCACCTACCACAATGCATGGTAAGTGTTTAAAACATATGCCAATAGGCTAGTAATACAAGCAGTATTTTGTTGGTGGGCAGATTCTCATCAAATACTCACTGGTGCCCACTCAAAAGGCTTGAAGGGCCAAGGAGTCAGCTCAGAATGACAATGCTAATATAGTCTTACAAACCAACTGGACCAAAAAAACCAAACTTGTAACCATCAAGTCAACTCTGACTCATAGTGACCCTGCACGACAGAGTAGAACCGCCCCATAGGGTTTCCAAGGAGCATCTGGTGGATTTGAACTGCCTACCCTTTGGTTAGCAGTCAAACTCTTAACCACTATGGCACCAGGGTTTCCAAACCAATTAAAAGAATACTATATATGACATATTATATATTCACCAGATTTCCAAACTATTTGTATCTAGATGAAAAACATGTAGCTTTTAAACGTTGAATTACTTCAAGGTCATACATGAATAATTCAATTAGAATTTGTGGGATTCCTAAATTAGTTTTGTAGGTGGAGGAAGGAAGGAAAGAAGGAGAGAGAGAAAGACAAGGAAGGAAAGAGACATCGAACACAAACATTGGAGCAAATAGCTTCCTTGAGTCAGCTCCCAGACACAAGTTAATCCTTCAGTGGAAGAAAATCTGCAACCAATGCAATCAGAAAGTAGTTTTGAAACAAAGGGGCAGGGGAGGAGTCTTAGCATTGTGTGGGTGATGAGAAAAAGATGGATGGAATCTGTCTGCAGAACTCATTTTGGAATCAGGCCCTCCAGGCCTAAGAGGCAAGGACTCCTGACAAAGTAAGGAACACAGAGGCAACCAGCCAAAAGTCTTTGACACAGTCCCAAAGTGGTGTGCATTCACTGGGAATTGAACCAGGGTCTCTCATACAGAAGGCAAGAATTTTACCCTCCCCCCCCCCCAAATAAGGAATCTTTAATGACTCTCTTGTTAATCCTCCACCACATATACTCTGGACCCAATTCTTAAGTCATAGCCACTGCTTCTTTTGAAGGATCCATTGCGGGTGGTGGCCAGATAATAAAGAAGCTGGCACTCCCCCGAGAGGCTAATAGTTATGAGAGATGTTCAAAAGTGCAGGGCAAACTTCATCAAAATCTCCCTCCCACAAGCCAAAAATCTTTCAAGTGAAAAACATAGCCTTTACGTAGAAATTTTTATGGGAATAGATTAAATATCACTGTCTAGTCCCACACAAATGGGCACTGGAACTTTCCATTCCACATCTCGCTGGCCTTCCAGGTAGCTCAGACCCCATTCACTCTTTTGGGGAGGTCTGGTAATGTGGTTCGAACCCACTCAGTGGCAGTGAAAGAAAGGCCTGGAGATCTGCATCCATAAAGATTAAAGCTAAGAAAACCCTATGGAGCAATTCTACTCTGTAACATATGGGGCTGCCATGAATAGGAACCGACTCTACAGCAATAAGTTTGGTTTTGATTGTAATGTCTTGGTTCACGGAAAACCTATGGATGAATGTTCACATAGGAGATTCTGAAAGAGCAGATCAAAGTTGCAGGGATGGGGGCTTCCTTTCAGTCATTTATTCAATGACTATTTATGAGAGCTTACTGTGTGTCAAAGGAGTGAACAAAACAGACCCAGATTCCTGCCTTCATAGATCTTATATTCTAGTGGGGGAACACGGACAATAAACAGCAAGTAAGATACAAATATAAAGTACGTCAATGACAGATGATATATGCTGTAGAGAAATAAAAGCAGGTAAGTGAGATAGGAAGAATGGAATTGGACTTGTAATTTTAAATAAAGGAAGGACAGAGAGAGAAGGCGACATTTGGGGAAGACCTGAAGAAAGTGATGAAGTGGGCTCTACAGACAAGTAGGGAAGAACATTCTGGCCCAAGAAAAGACCTAAGGCAAATGTCCTAAGGCTAGAGCAACTGAGGATGCTTGAGGAATAACACACACAGGTTTGTGCTCGTTACTTGGCTTTTGTAAACTAGGCCCCCAGGTAGAGGAAAACACTCCTATCAAGAATGACATTCCAAGGTATTAGAGATTACTTCCCAGAAACCAAGGGCAAAAACCAGCCCTCTTTTTAGGGGAGATTAAAAGTTTTTCTATATGGAGGTCACACAGTACTCATTACTGGGCAACCTTCCCTGACCCTACCCCTACTTTCTCCTGCATGCACAAACACTGAGCTGGTCAGATGACCTTCCTTTACAGGGTTTCCTAGAAAAGCCGCCCAATAATATCCTTCCATCCTGGCAACTATCAGGATAATTTACTACCTACACATTAAAAAAAGGATTGAATTTCTTCTCCAGAAGATTTATCCCTCAGATAAGGATTTTCCCCCTCTTTTATTTATATTATAGTTCTCCTGCATAACCTGAACACTGCTGAAGGGCCCAGTCTTCTTAGAGCGGGAGGGGGCCATAAAAAGCACACAAGTTAACTGGTGCTGCTAAGGATCTCTTTATCTATGCCTGGTATTAGACGGAATTCTTTAAACATATTCACTTTTCCTTCTCATAGAAATTAGCTGTTTTTCAGATGGCAAACAAAGCTTCAAGAGATCAAGGTGGGAGACTGAGTCCAGTATAGCTAGATGGTGCCAGGCTACTACCACTGACTGCTCTGACCAGAATCACAACGGAGGGCTCTGGACAGAGCTGGAGAAGGATGTAGAACAAAATTCTAACTCACAAAAAAAAGACCAGATTTACTGGCCTAAAAGAGACTGGAGAAACCCCGAGAGTATGGCCCCCAGACACCCTTTTAGCTCAGTGGGGAAGTCACTTCCGAGGTTCACCATTCAGCCAGGGAGTGGACAGCCCCATAAAACCAAATGGGACGAATGGAGGCACAGCAGTCCAGGGACAAGGGCTAGAAGGCAGAAGGGGACAGGAAAGCTGGTGATAGGGAACCCAAGGTTGAGTAAGGATAGTGTTGATGTGTTGTCATAGGGCAACATATGTACTAACTGTTCAATGAGAAACTATCTTGTTCTGTAAACCTTCATTTAAAG
Source organism: Trichechus manatus latirostris (assembly GCF_000243295.1). Classification (NCBI taxonomy): domain Eukaryota; kingdom Metazoa; phylum Chordata; class Mammalia; order Sirenia; family Trichechidae; genus Trichechus; species Trichechus manatus. Next base: position 55,490 of record NW_004444398.1, on the reverse strand, counting down.
TGAGAATAGCAGCACAACTGGAAGAGCTTAGTCAATGTCATTGGACTGTGCATGTAGACATTTTTGAAATGGTGTATCTTTGTCTATGTATATTTTCACCAAAAAAAAAAAGGTCGGGAAGGGACAGGGTTGACATGTCGTGGGATTGTTAACCAATGTCATAGAACAATATGTGTACTACTGTTTCATGAGAAACTATTTGTTCTGTAAACCTTCACCAGAAGTACAATAAAAAAAAAAAAAAAAGAGAGAGAGAGATCAAGGTGGGATCCAGATCACAAATGGTGGTGAAAGCCGGATCCCAGGATTCTGGGCTGCTGGTTTGATCTCTGCCACAGCTGGGGCAGCCTATGTAGATCAGCTCCTTGGGTGAGGAGGGCTCATGTTAAGATCCTCTCTTCACCTACTTATTTGTGCTCCCCATGGTAGGAGTGAGCATGCTGAACTCCTTCCTGAACTTGCAACTCAAGACACCCAAATTCATTGCCTATTCCCATCACTGCATCAGGTCTAAGCCCTTTTCCTGGGGAGATGGTAACCATACTCTATTCCATAACTCTAATATGAATCCGCTTCCGACCAGCTATGAAGATGAATAAAGAGAACCTGGACAACACCTAGGCACTGGGGAATTCAGACAGCACTGGTTTGGACCATAAAATCACCTACTCACCTTTACTTATATCAAGTGATGACCAGTAAGTAAATAACTTTGATTGTTAAAAGAGAGAGAGAGGTTAAGGAGCTTGGCATGTTAGTTAAACGGTAGTGTAAGGATGTGAATCTAGGCTATTTATAACACTGGAGTTCATTTGTTAGTGTATGAGTGTGTTGTTCTTAGCTGCCATGAAGTGGCCCTGACTCATGGGGACTCTATCCATAACAGAAAGAAATGCTGCTCCATCCTTTAGCAGAGGGGTAGAGGCTGCACTTCAGGTGCATTGGCCAGGAATTGAACAAGGATCTCCTGCAGATTTCTACCACTGAACCACCACTGCCCTGGTGTGTGAGTGTGTGTGTGTGTGTGTGTGTGTGTGTGTGTGTGTGTAAGTACAACTACATACACAGGTCATTCAGCAAGCTTGACACAGGTGCTTGTCAGAATCTCCCAGGTCTTTGCATTATCTCCATTCCATTTACTGACCTCATCTCTAACCTTAACCTTGGGCTGATTTTTCTCAAGTTAGCTTACCTTACTTTCCATTCTAAAATCCAAAAAGTACTGGCTTCCAGCATTCCTGGTCTCTGGTGAAGCATGATCTACCTCCCAGCTACGACTTCCACCCCCAGCCTGCCCTGGGCAGTGGTTCACTTGCCAAGCCAAGATCAAATTTGCACTCCTCAAAACCACTGAACCCTGATCCCTTGGCAAAAGAGATTTTTATGGTTTTAGCCACCGGAATTTTCAGGAATTAACTTCTTATCTGTTTGGAAAATGGAACACAGCCCACTCTCCTCAGCTTCCTTTTCAATCTCAATAGTCTGTCATTTATTTATCTGTTCATTCCAAAAATATTTATAAGCTCCTACCAGGTGTCACCACCATTGGTCTATCAGTTTGTCACACTGTGATGGCTTGCTGTTGCTATAATGCTAGAAGCTATGCCACCAGTATTTTAAATACCAGCACAGTGACCCATGGTGGACATGTTTCAGTGGCAATTACTAAGACAGACTAGGAAGAAAGACCTGGTGATATGCTTCCAAAAATTAGCCAGTGAAAACCCTATGGATCACAACAGAATATTGTCCCATACAGTGCTGTAAGATGAGCCCCCTACGTTGAAAAGCACTCAAAATACACACTGGCCACAACAATGAACTTCGGCATCCAGTGACAGTGGAAATGGCACAAGACTGGGCAATGTTCATTCTGTTGTACATGAGGTTGCCATGAGTTGGAGCCAACTAGACAGCAACAATCAACAACAACCATGTATCAAGCATTGTGTTAGAGTTTGGAATAGAAAACATAATGATACAGAAGATGCCCTTAAGTTGCTCACATGCTGATGGCATATGTAGAGTTCTTCCTGGCTCTCTACTCTCATCCTCTAAAGGCCCTCTGCTGTTGTTGTTGTTAGGTGTCATCCACAGCAACTCAATGTGACAGAGTAGAACTGTTCCATAGGGTTTTCTTGGCTGTAATCTTTACAGAAGCAGATTGCCAGGTCTTTCTCCCACAGAGTCACTGGGTATCTTCAAACCACCAACTTTTTGGTTAGCAGCGAAAGCTGAACCATTGCGCCACCAAGGATCCTAAGCTAGTTGATCTCCATCCTCAGCATACAGGATTTTCAGCCTCCCATTAGAGTCATGGTACCTTATTCCTTATTGAAGTAGGTATATTCCCTGAACCTCAAATCTAAGCCAGCATATTTTCTAAATCAAGGTTGTTTTGTCTTGTCTTTCTTTCTTCTTTTTTTTAATGTAGCCAGGCAAGGTAACATGTTTATTGTGCTGTAAAGGCCCTTTTTTTTTCTTTTTTCTGTGCTTTAGGTTGTTTACAGAGCTAATTAGTTTCTCATTAAACAATTAATACACGTATTGTTTTGTGACATTTGGTTGCCAACCCTGCAACATGTCAACACTCTCCCCTTCTAGATCTTGGGTTCCCCATTTCCATTGGTCCAGCTTTCCTATCCCCTCCTGCCTTCTCATCCTTGCCCCTGGGCTGGTATGATCATTTTGTCTCATATACATGTTTGAGCTATGGGTATTATTGTTTGTTTTATAGGTCTGTCTAATCTTTGGCTGAAGGGTGAACCTCAGGAGTGACTTCAGTACTGAGTTAAAAGGGTGTCTGGGGGCCGTACTCTCAGGGTTTCTCCAGCCTCCATCAGACCAGTAAGTCTGGTCTTTTGTTGTGAATTTAAATTTTGTTCCACATTTTTCTCCAGCCCTGTCTGGAGCCCTCTATTGTGATCCTTGTCAGAGCAGTCAGTGGTGCTAGCCAGGCACCATCTAGTTGTGCTGGACTGAAGTTGTCAAGGATTTCATTCTACTTGGATCCACAATTAACATCCATGGAAGCAGCAGTCAAGAAATCAAAGGATGTATTGCATCGGGCAAATCTTCTGCAAAAGACCTCTTTAAAGTGTTCAAAAGTAAAGATGTCACTTTAAGGACTAAGGTGCACCTGACTCAAGCCATGGTGTTTTCAATCACCTCATATGCGTGCAAAAGCTGGACAATGAATAAGGAAGATCAAAGAAGAATAATGCCTTTGAACTATAGTGTTAGTGAAGAATATTAAATATGCCATGAACTGCTAGAAGAACGAACAAATCTATCTTGGAAGAAGTACAGCCAGAAAGCTCCTTAGAAGCAAGGATGGCAAGACTTTGTCTCACATACTTTGGACATGTTATCAGGAGGGACCCGTCCCAGGACAAGGACATCATGCTTGATAAAGTAGAGGGTCAGTGAAAAAGAGGAAGACCCTCAATGAGATGGGTTGACACAGTGGCTGCAACAATGGGTTCAATTATGACAACCATTGTGAAGATGGCGTAGGACCAGGCAGTGTTTCGTTCTGTTATATATAGGGTCGCTAAGAGTCAGAACCGACTCCACAGCACCTAACAACAAAAACAACATCAGAAAAGTTGAATGTACCCTTGCAAAGAATACTTTTTTCCCCCTAAACTATTTTAGAGTAAGTTGCTTACCAGGTCTCCTATCTTCTCCAAATACGTTATCCTCTACATATCCTATAAGCAAGCATCTCCTATATAACCACAACATAATAAAAAGAAGAAAAAAAAACCCACACTGCAACTCATAGCAGAACCACTCCATAGGGTTTACTGAGGAGCAGCGGGTAGATTCAAACTGCCGACCGCTTAGTTAACAGGCATAGTTCCTAACCACTGCACTACCAGGGCAGTGCAGCGGTTAATAACTATACCTGTTAATCAAAAGTTCAATGGTTCAAACCCACCAGCCACTCCACAGGAGAAAGATCTGGCAATCTGCTAGATTACAGCCTTGGAAACCCTATCAGGCAGTTCTACACTTTCCTAAAGGGTCCCTGTGAGTTGCAATTGACTCGATGGCAAGCACAACATAGTCATCAAAATTAGGAAATTAACATCGATCAATTTCTAATCCTCAGACTCCATATAAGCTTTGTCGGTTGTCCTTGAAAACAAAAAGGATTCTGTTCAAAATCATGTTTTGCATTTGTTATGGAACAATTCCTTCAGACTGAAACAGTTTCTCGGTTACTGTCTGACTTTCTTAACTTTGACACTCTTGAATATTACAGGCAAGTTGTTTTGAAGAACGTCCCTCCATGTGAGTTTATAATGATTAGATTCAGGTTATCTAACTTTGGCAGGAAAATACCAGAAGTGAGGCTGTGTTCTTTTCATCACCTCTCATCGGGGTGGTGAATGATTTCAATTTGTCCATTACTGGTGATATTCACTTTGATCACTCAATTAAGATGCTGTCTGCCGGGTGCTGTCTGCCAGGTTTCTCCATTGTGAGGTTATTCTTTGTCCTTTTGTTATGAATAAGTATTCTATATGAAGTTACCTAGAAACTATGTAAATATATCATTTCTCACCAAAATTTTAATTTATTCATCAATTTACTTACATGTTTATGCACTCATGGTTTCCTATTTTATTCAATAGATTGAAATCTATTACCATTATTATTTATTTTGGTGCTCATATTGTCCCTGATTTGACTTATGGGAACACCTTCGAGCTTCTGATCATTCTTTGAGAATTTCCTTACTTTCTGGTGAAACTAAATACTTCGGGCTCATCCTGTACTTTCCCTGTCCCAGCCCTGAATCAGGCATTATTTCAGAAAGTCCTGATTCCTTTAATTGATAGACCTAGAGAGTATGTGTATAAGGGTGTCTTTGCATGTATGTGTATATACACATTGCATCTACAGGTATTTCTAAAACCATCTACCTGTCTGTCTGTCTAACTATCTACCTATCAAAAACTATGATTTCATACAAATACTTCTAAATCCAAGCATTCTAGGTTCATTCTAGTTTTCTCCCTTTCCACATTTGTATCTCCCTTTTCCAACAGTGAGCAACCAGGCTCTCGTTAAACTGATTGATGTACTTATGTGATCAACCCCCTTATATGTAAGCAGCCTCCCCCTACCATCCTTGCCACCACTCCATCCCAACATAGATGCCCACCTCATCCCACTCAGGAACCTATAACTTCTGCCGAATTGCCCATGTGGAAGCCCTCTTCACTGCTGTTGGCTTTTATGTTACATAATATGCTCAAATGTAATTTGAATGTTTCATGTAAAGTGGCAATTGGAGTTCAATCTTCTCTTTACTTCTTAGCTCTGATTTGCTGAGTGTTTATATTTGCTGAGTTCCAACCAAGTCAGTTTCCTCATTGTTTACAGCATATTCTATATTCATTTCTACCTCCATGCCTTTGCATATGCTTTGCACCTTGAATTGGATACCTCTGCTGACTCTTCTTTTCATAGTTAAATTTTTATCCACACAGAGGACCCAACCACTGAAAACTTTCCACATTCCATTGGCCTACATCACACATTTTCATACTTGATGATACTCTGCTTTGCATTTTCTCTAATCATTTCAAGTGTTGCCTCCTCAACAGGAACATAGATTCTTTAAAAATAGGAAGTAGGTTATTTATTTTTCCACGCAACACTACTTGACCACATATGCACCCAGCAATTATATTTGAAAAAAAAGAATACTTTTTTCCCCCTAAACTATTTTAGAGTAAGTTGCTTACCTGGTCTCCTATCTTCTCCAAATACGTTATCATCTACATATCCTATAAGCAAGCATCTCCTATATAACCACAACATAATAAAAAGAAAAAACAATTCAGGGAAAGCTGTAGAGATTAAGAAACAGTTGTGGCTGAATAACAGTTTTGGTAGCCTTAAAGATTGACTGGTAATAAATATAAGTATAAAGAAAAGATATAAAAACAACCTCTTTACTTACCATTATCAGAAAAGCAGTGTTATTTCATTAAGGGTGAATTTCACAAGTGAATTTATAGGATAATTCCCACCATAGGTTCCCTCAATAAGACCAGAATTAATTATTTCCTGTAGTCTTCCAACATTTGTTTTAGAATTAAATTAATTTTAAATTATTTAAGTATTTTAATTTTAATAATT
>NW_004444398.1:46341-47792 GCF_000243295.1 Trichechus manatus latirostris | reverse complement strand
TTTTGATTTCTTCCTTACCTCTCACCACCTCTCCCTCCTTTCGCTCAAATACCTGGCTCCATGTGCCATCTTTCCTTCTTCCTGAGGGGCTGTGAAGCGCCGTTCGAGTATGGAACTGCTTCCCAGTCCGTGCTGCCACGCTGGTGGGATCCCAGGGATTTTTTTCATTTGTTTGTTTTGATTTCTTTGTGTGTTTTCTTTTTCTTTTCTTGAGTTGGGAGCCCGCTCTGGCTGGGCAGGGCTGTGTGGCTTGGGACATACCCCCTCAGCTTGTGCAGATGCACAGAGGGATACCTGAGAGCATTTTTTTTCCTGTGGGGTTTTTTTTTTTCTGTTTTTTTTTGGGGGGGGGGTTCTTGTTCTTTTTTAAATTGGTTTTTTTTGTTTTCCCTCTTTTTCCCTTTTTGTCTTTCTTCATTACACAGTTTCTCATCTCTCTATAACTTCCTTCTCTTCCTGTCCCCTGAAAACATAGCGCTGAATACCTCTACGCCTCCTAGCCAGGCTGTACTTCAACACCTGGGAACAACTTCCCCAGACCTTGCAGCCACACTGGTGGGATCCCTGGGAGCTTTGCTGCTCTTTTTTCTTTCTAATTTTTATTTACTCATTCTTTTCTTTTTTTTCTTCATCTTCCCCGTTTTGTTTTTCTCCATTTCATAGTTTCTCATCTCTCCACTCCAACGGCACGCTCCCTTGCACTCTTTTTTGTTTGTTTGTATGTTTTTAGCTCCTGTTCCTCTCTCCTCTTTCTCATACGCATCTTAGGTCCACATTTCACAATCTCATCCCTCCATTTTGCCTACCTGCACCATGAGCTTAACATCACACCACCAAGCATCAGAGGCACGGCCTACTGGAACCTGCCCTGCACTGATTACCTACCCGCCCTGGTGGCCATAGTAAGTGCCACAAACAGCCCATCCCAGCAACTCCTCTTCAGCTAGACCTACCCTGCTGTACCATATCTGAGCGACTGACCTGACAATTGGAGAAGGAGGCAAAAAGTATCGTGCCCACAGACAAGCAAACAAAAAAGAACACACAGCCCGCCTGCTCAGACATAGCCAAATAAAAAAAAAAAAAGCATGAAATAAACAAATGTACAATCAATAAGCGAGAAAAATAACTACTGAATGCCCTGAAGACAGTAGACAATATCAAAACATTTACAAAAACAGCACAGGATGGTTCCAGTAGGCATCCAAAATAAAACACCAGATGAGTTTCCACTAGAAGAAAAGGCACTAGAACTACCTGATAGGGAATTCAAATCTCTAATACTCAGAATTATCCAAGAGTTGAAGCAAAAGGCAGACAAAACTGAGGAAAAAAACAGACAAATTCATGGAATAGGCAGACAAATTCATGGAAAATACAGACAAAAAAAAAGAAGAATTCAGGAAAATAATGCAGGAACAAAGTGCCAAAATAAATTCACAACTAGAAAC
>NW_004444398.1:34268-36066 GCF_000243295.1 Trichechus manatus latirostris | reverse complement strand
TTACTGTTCAGTTATTTAGAGACTTGATAAGCTTGGTATATTCTTGGTATATCCTGACTATATGGTATTATGTTTCAAGATTATTATGTATTATAACTGAAGTTCTTTGAAAATACGGTTAATCATTATATTTAGAAATACTTTTGTCTAAAGGTTTTTTTTTAACTGAATTTATTTGACTTTATTTTACACTTGTAATTAATTTCTATCACGTCTTTCAGTTTTAAGAGTATTATTTTAATAAATTAATCATGGCCATATTAAGTTTTGTCATCTGCAGATAAGTTTCTACTTTGCTGATTTGCTGAAAATGTTTGACCAAAATATTTCAACAAAAAGATAGACTATATTTGACTTCTGAAAAGGACTGTGGCTATACTGAATCAAGATTTCCAGAACTCTTATGTAGATGCTTATGGGTTCACAGACTGTGGCTGATACAGAATCACATGGAACAAAGATTAACTACATAAGACTGAGTAAACTAAAGCATTACTGTGGGTTTTGTGTGGGAGTAATTTTAACTCTCAAATTGGAAGTTCCTATTGGTAAACTTAGTAAAGTTGTAACTATCATAACCAGATAAGTGTTTGAGCCATGATTTTATAAAACACAATAGCATTAGATTTCCTATTAGTCTCTCAAGGAATATTTTGTGCCTTAATAGATAAATGTTGCTGTATTCTATGTTAATATGCAATCTGAGATTTTCCAGAATGTAGTTGGTGTTGAGGCATGTGAAAAGCAGTTACTAGGGCTGCTTATGTATAAACAAACACCTCATGAGATTTGTTTCCTTGGTTCAAAGATCTTAGGGTCATGGTTTCATTGATTATTTCAGACAATTGGCCTAATATTGTTGTTAGTGTTTCTAGTCTACCTACTAGTTCACTGTATGGTGCCTGGAATCTTAAATACCAGTTGGTGCCCAACTACCATTATTGAATGTTTTTGATCAAAGATTCTATAGCAAGATCATGATCCAAAGGACGGAATGACAAAATGGTTGTAATTCTCCTGGAATCCAGAGTTCTGGCTTTCATGTAGGTTAGGGTAACCCACAGAGGCTATCGCCTTTGGGTATCCTTTTGAACCTCGAGTTTTGAGGAGAAAAAAAAAAACTGCTTCCTGAAGCCATTTTTGAGTCAACCAATGGTCCAGAAAAACTAGTAAGACCATTCTGCTCTGGGCATTGTGCTTATTTTGAAGAATTCAGTCTGTCATGGGAAACTGACTCCAAAGATCAGACTGAGAGCTATGTTTAGGGTAAATGAGTAATTAATTAGTCTTCAAGATAGTGTTGTATGAAATACCTGTCTAATGTTTGTAATCAAACTGTCACCCCCTTGCTATGCAGAAAATTATGCATCTCCAAGAAACCAGGCATTCAGAGGAGATCGACCTCATGGACCAGATTTCATCTTCTCTTAGGTTCCACTTCAGCTTCTGAGAAAGTGACCCATGACTGTTAATAGGTAAACCAGGGAGGGGCAGCTTGTCCTTGGGAAGAACACTTAATTTGTTTTTAATAGATTAACTGAAGACCTCCAACAGGAGAGGTCCATCCTGTATTATCTTGCTAATCATGAACTTTCTAATGGAAACTTGGTTGTCACATGTAAATTTTTCTATACCTTCTGTTTTCTCTAGACAAACTTTGTGTGCTCCTTATGTTTTTGTGTGGTGGATCCAACTATACTAGTTTATACCAGTTTTTCCAACTGATATTGAATTTATGTGGGTAATTTCTTGTTTAGATACCTGCTGAATGCATGGGCAATGCACTTTGGGAACTTTA
>NW_004444398.1:8111-33795 GCF_000243295.1 Trichechus manatus latirostris | reverse complement strand
CCCTTTCAAACTCCAGATTTATTTGGTTGGTTACCATCAGGAATAAGTACGTGGGCTAGATCACTATTGCAAGGAATACTGCAGGAATTCTTAGTCTGCATCCTGATAGTATTCGGTATAATAAAACTTATCTTCTACTGTGATACACACTTAAAAGGCAAAAGAAGGCCTCGGGCTAAAATGTTTATGTACATTGAGTCTTCTCTTTTTGGTAATGCAATTGAATTGCTCGTACTTAAGATCCTGGTGAAGAACCAGATGGTATCCAATGGAAAACCAGCACCGTGAATTTAAACAGCCTGCCATGGTCACCATCTAGGAGCTCAACAAAGTTCAAATATTGATCTTCAATGAGTTATCTCCAATCTCTATTCAAAAGGAGGGAATAACTTAGGAGACAATACTGGAGCCATTACTCCTGGCCCTTGAGCATAAGAATGTTACCCCGTTGGAGCTGGACTCACAAGGACCCACAAGGACTCACAAAGACACATCAACTGGGCCCTGAGAAATAAAGACAATACTGAGGACAATCTTGGAAAACATCTTTTACAGAACATTTCAAATAAACTAATAAAACAGAGCACAAAAGACTTTCCACTCTTTTATTTTTTTCTATGAACATTTAGTGACTACTAAGATTTGTTGGACCAATGAAGATCCTCCTGACTGTCATTACTGAAACCTGTATCAATGATTATTAAGAAAGACAATTCAAAATGTAGAATCACAGTGATTTAGCAGTTTCTAGCCAATCTGTGAAAAGGTGAAGCTTTCAATGGTTTTGCCCATTTGTAATGTTAATACCTACTGATGATTCTGTAACGTCCCTCAGACTCAGACAGACATGGCTCTAGCAACATGCATGTCCCTTTCCTACTTTTGCTTCTTTGAATATATGCCAAATAAAGCCTTTCATTGTGTTTTACTTAAAAAAAAAACAAGAATGTGTAAAGTTCAAATTGATAGTTGAAGGAATAAAGCAGTAAAGCAGTGCGGGGCACACAACTCAAACAACTCAATATACTTACCATCTATTCCCCCCACATCAGTGGATCAACCTGTCTCTTTGCCATCCTTCTCCACCCCTACCCTAACCAAAAACATACAAAACCAAACCAAATCCGTTGTTATTAAGTCGATCCAGACGCATAGCAATGCTACAGGACAGGGTAGAAGTGCCCGAGGGTTCCCAAGGCTATGTAAATCTTTACGGAAGCAGACTGCTGCATCTTTCTTCCACACAGCGTGTGTTTGGTTCCAAAGCCAACAGTTCATTTAGCAGCTGAGTGCTTTAACCACTGCACCACCAGGGCTCCTAAAAAGGTATAAACCAAACCAAACCTGTTGCCATTGAGTGATTCCGACTCATAGCGACCCTATAGGACAGAATAGAACTGCCCCATAGGGTTTCCAAGGAGCACCAGTAGATTCCAACTGCCAACATTTTGATTAGCAGCCGATCACTTAACCACTGTGCCACCAAGGTTCCTAAAAAGGTATGTTGTTGTTAGGTGTTGTTGAGTTCATTCCGACTCATAGTGACCCTATATACAATAAAACAAAACACTGCCCAGTCCTGCACCATCTTCACAGTCGATGTTATGCTTGAGCCCATTGTTGCACCACTGTGTCGGTCCATCTTATTTGAGATTCCTCCTCTTTTTCGCTGACCCTCTACTTTACTAAGCATGATGTCCTTCTCCAGGGACTGATCCCTCCTGAAAACATGTCCAAAGTATGTGTCATGGATTGAACTGTGTCCCCCAAAAATATGTGTATCAATTTGGCTAGGCCATGATTCCCAGTATTATGTGATTGTCTACCATTTTGTCATCCGATGTGATTTTCCTATGTGTTGTAAATTCTAATCTCTGCCTGTGGTTAATGAAGCCAAATTAGATTGCGTTAAGGAGGATTAGGGTGGGATGTTAACACCCTTGCTCAGGTCAAATCCCTGATCCAATGTAAGCGAAGTTTCCCTGGGGTGTCAACTGCACAACCTTTTATCTTGCGATAGAGCAAAGGTGAGGGAAGTGAAGAGAGGACGAACCTCTTACCACCAAGAAAGTAGCACCGGGAGCAGAGCGCATCCTTTGGATCAAAGTTTCCTGCGCAAAGAAGCTCCTAGACAAGGGGAAGATTGATGATAAGGACCTTCCTCCAGAGCCGACAGAGAGAGAAAGCCTTACCCTGGAGTTGGCACCCTGAATTTGGACTTCTAGCCTCATAGACTGTGAGAGAATAAATTTCTCTTTGTTAAAGTCATCCACTTGTGGTATTTCTGTTATAGCAGCATTAGATAACTAAGATACTACGTGAGACGTAGTCTTCCCATTCTGGCTTCCAAGAAGCATTCTGGCCGTACTTCTTCCAAGACAGATTTGTTCATTCTTTTGGCAGTCCATGGTATATTCAATATTCTTCGCTAACAGCATAATTTAAAGGCATCAATTCTTCTTTGGTCTTATTTATTGTCCAGCTTTTGCGTGCATATGAGGCGACTGAAAAGACCATGGCTTGAGTCAGGTGCACCTTAGTCTTCAGGGTAACATCTTCGCTTTTTAACACTTTAAAGAGGTCTTTTGCAGCAGATTTGCCCAATGCAATGTGTCATTTGATTTCCTGACTGCTGCTTCCACGAGTGTTGATTGTGGATCCAAGTAAAATGAAATCCTTGACAACTTCAATATTTTCTCCATTTATCATGATGTTGCTTATTGGTCCCATTGTGAAGATTTTAGTTTTCTTTATGTTGAGGTGTAACCCATACTGAAGGCTGTAGTCTTTGATGTTCATCATAAGTGCTTTAAATCCTCCCCACTTTCAGCAAGCAAGGTTGTGTCACCCGCATATCGCATGTTGTTAATGAATCTTCCTCCAATCCTGATGCCCCTTTCTTCTTCATATAGTCCCGCTTCTTAGATTATTTGCTCAGCATACAGATTGAATAAGTATGGTGAAATGATACAATCCTGACAAACACCTTTCCTAACTTTAAGCCATGAAGTATCCCCTAGTTCTGTTCAAACTACTGCCTCTTGATCTATGTACAGGTTCCTTGTGAGCACTATTAAGTACTCTGGAATTCCCATTATTCCCAATGTTATCCATAATTTGTTATGATCCACACAGTTGAATGCCTTTGCATAGTTAATAAAACACAGGTGAACATCTTTTTTGTATTGTCTGTTTTCAGCCAGGATCCATCTGACATCAGCAATGACATCACTGGTTCCACATCCTCTTCTGAATCTGACTTGAATTTCTGGCAGTTCCCTGTTGATATACTACTGCAGACACTTCTGAATGATCTTCAGCAAACTTTTACTTGTGTGATATAATGGAAACCCTCGTGGTGTAGTGGTTAAGAGTTTGACTGCTAACCAAAAGGTCAGCAGTAGGTCAGCAATTCGAATCCACCAGGCGCTCCTTGGAAACCCTATGGGGCAGTTCTACTCTCTCCTATAGGGTTGCTATAAGTTGGAATCGACTCAGTGGCAATGGGTTTTTTAATAGATGATATTAATGATATTGTTCCATAATTTCCACATTCCTGTTGGATCACCTTTCTTTGGAATAGGCATAAATATGGAACTCTTCCAGTCAATTGACCAGGTAACTGTCTTCCAAATTTCTTGGAATAGACAAGTGAGTGCTTTCAGGGCTGCATCCATTTGTTGAAACATCTCAGTTGGTATTCTGTCAATTCCTGGAGCCTTGTCTTTTCCCAGTGCCTTCAGTGCAACTTGGACCTCTTCCTTCATACCATCGGTTCCTGATTATATGCTACCTCCTAAAATGGTTGAACATCGACCAATTCTTTTTGGTATAGTGGTATCAGTACTCAGTTAATCGTAAATATTATTATTATTAGAGGATTATAACTAAAAAGGTAGATTTTATTATTCGATGGTTCTAATTAAAATTTAATAGTGATGCATACATTTTTTCCCCCAATATTCGTTGAAAGACTTCTATGTGTCTGGCACTATGCTAGGCCACCTGGGTTACCATAGTTAAAAAGTCATGGTACCTATTGTTAAGAGAAGTGTAGTTTCAACTCATGGGTCCAGGCTGCACCAGAAGGTCAGCTGCTCACAGAGCTGGTTGGTCCAGGCTGTGGCAGGAGGTGGTTCCCGCAGGCTGCAGCCCCTAGGCTCTATGCCTTTTTCTTCCCAGTCTGTAACAGTTTTAGCCCTGAAGAGGAGGCAACTCCCGTTCCAGCCGGGAGGTGGCGGCCTGCTGCCTACGACGCTTCCTGGGCTCGAGTTTCCGCTTGAGAGCGCCCTCGTCCGTCTCGCGGGCGCCCCTTCTCTACAAGCGGAACTATCTGGCGGGCCTCCTGGTTTCCGGGGGGTTCTGTAATCGGCGCGTACGCAGGCTTTCCGGGCTTCCGTGCAGTTATTTGCTGAGGTCTTGAGGAGATGTTTTTGTTCAGTGCTTGGCGAGAGGAAAGCCACCCGGGTGAGCTGCGGTTTCCTCCGGGCGGCTCCGCCGCTCTGGCCCTCAATTCCCGAAGCCCGGGCCTGACCCGAGGCGCGCCGGGACCCCCAGGAAGGTGGGGGCGATGGTGCAGATGGAGACACAACTGCAGAGCATTTTTGAGGAGGTGGTGGTGAGTGGAACTACTCTGGATCCAGGGCGATGCTGCGGGAGAAGCGGAGGCAGTGGCTTAGTTAGCTCGGCCTGGGCAGCCTCCTCTTGCCCCTTTGTTGTGCCACGGAGTCTGTGTGCTGGGGTTTGGTGATTCTCAAGCCGTTGTCAAATTCAGGGACTTCTTTGAAATCCACAGCTCTCTTGTGACAGGCTAGGCAGGTGGTGGTAGTTTCTGCATGTTGCTAATTGAGATGACTTGTTCTACGTCGTTAGGGGTACGCCCTCCCCCATTTTTAATTCATTTACGTGGGTTTTTGAAATTATTTTACATAAAATGGAAATTATAGAAGAGGCTTTCCCTGGGTGGGTATAATGCCTGGCAGATTTTTATGTTTTTACGTGACAGTATCTTTGTAAGACGTAGGATTTTCTTGGGGGTCTATAAAATCGACTGTTCAAGTTATGTTGTATTGACTTTTTAAAGCTAGTGGCAAATAATATAATTTTAGTTTAGTTTGTTTGTTTTGGTTTTTAGCATGTTTATGGATACCCGTGAAGATGAAAAAACAAAACTTATCAGCTGTTTGGGGGCCTTCGGACAGTTTTGGGCTGGTCTTTCTCAGGTGAGTACTGCATTTTTAATATATTTGGCTGATAATTTAAGTCCCCCCCCCTTTTTTTTTTTTTACATTTACTTTGATGTTACTGTCAGGTGTTTCCTGGAAAGACAAAATTGTCATCATTTTTTTTCTCTTGTTTATTTTAGTTTCCATTTGTGTTAATTTGTGTCTTCCTGGTGGAAACCTGTGTTGAGAAGTCATGTTGATTACAGCACAGTGTTAGATGTTTTTATTTGATGTTTAAAAAAAACCCTATGTTAGATTATATAAGACATTTTCATCCTATTCTGATTTATTTGGTGCACTTGCAAACAGCTGTGTTAGGCATTCTAAAGACTAAAAATTTCATTCATTTACAGATGAAAGGAACTGGCACAGTATTGAAACAAAGACACTCTAATAAAGATACAGTAATACTGTAGTAAAGATACAAAGACTACACTATGGATATGAAAAAATTGTAATAAGGATACAAAGATATTATAATAAAAAATGGGGAAAAGAGCAGTAAGACTTAGTAACAAAAAACATTCACCAGAAAGTGTATCCATGAAAAAGACAAAATGTGTGATATTTAAAGAGCTCATGTTGGAGTAGTACATTATAGGTAGGGAAACGAGAACTGTTGGCAGTTAAGCTACTGGTGGTAAAACATACCACTCAGACATAGATCACGTGGTGGCAGTACTTTATTTTTTTTTTTTTTGGTTTTAATTATCTTTTAATCAATAGTACATGCATGTGGTTCAAAATAACAAAGGTAGAAAAGGGTAGCTCCAAAGAATAGTTTCTTCTCGTCTCTCTTAAACCCCTGTTCTTTTTCCTTTCTGCAGTCACTGTCCTCTGTTTAGTATTTTATGCATATAGAATCATTTTATAGAATGGTCTCATACTATATACACTGTTAATTACCACCTTGCTTTCCAGACACAAGTGTCTGGGTTAGGATTCCAACACATATTTTGGGGGGACACAGTTCAATCCATAGCCCTGTCTATTTCGTTTAGTGTTGTAATAGAGTGTTAATAAACTTGGTATTTTCCAATCTTAAAAAGTGAAAAGTTTAATCTCAGTATAGTCTTATTTTGCATTTCTCTGAGTGAAGTTGGACATCTTGTCAGCATTTTAAATTAATTCATTAAATGTTCTATGATGCTGAGGGAGTGCGTTACTGGGCTGGGGCTGGAGACCATATTCTCAGGGGACATCTAGGTCAGTTGGCATAACATGGTTCATAAAGAAAATGTTCTACATCCAGCTTTCATGAGTAGCATCTGGGGTCTTAAAAACTTGCATGCAGCCATCTAAGATAATCTACTCATCCCATCCCGCCCGGAGCAAAGGAGAATGAAGAATACCAAAAACAGATGGGAAATGTTAGTCCAAAGGAGTCATGGACCACACAATTACCACAGCCTCCACAAGCGTGAGCCCAGAAGAACTAGATGGCGCCAGGCTACCAGCACCAACCTCTGTGGTAGGGATCACAGTGAGGATCCCGGACAGAGCGGGAGAAAAATATAGAACAAAATTCAGATTCACAAAAGAAGACCAGACTTATTGTCTGACAGAGACAGAAGGAACCTGGACGCTGTGGGCCCTAGACACCCTTTTAACTCAGAACTGGAGTCACTCCCGAAGTTCACTCTTCAGCCAAAGATTACACAGGTCTATAAAACGAACAGTAACACCCGTGAGGAACAAACTTTGCTCAGTCATGCAAATGAGACCGAATGTGCAACTCTTGCCCAAAAGCAAAGACAAGAAGGCAAGAAGAGACAGGAAAATGAGACAAATGGAAATGGGGAACCCGGGGTGGAAAAGGGGAGAGTGTTGACACATCACAGGGCTTGCAGCCAATGTCACAAATCAATTTGTTTATAAACTGTTGAATGAGAAACTAATTTGCTCTGTAAACTTTTACCCAAAGTACACACACACACACACACACAAAATTATGTTTAAAACACACATTCTGTGAGTTAAAGTATGGCTGTTTTCAAGAAATTTACATTCTAAACGAGGTATTGAGAAGTAGATAAATATTTTGAAATCAGTGTTAGACATGCAGTAGTGCAAGCATGTATGAGGGACAGTGGTAGTGCAGAGGAGCAGGATGTATTGGCTTCCTGGGAGTGTCCCAGGAGACAAATATTGGTATGGGCAGATAACATTTTAGGGTGGATTTAGTGCTTTGCAAGTCTAGAAATTTGATACATCATTGGATTCATAACTGATGGGGCTCTTAGGGATTCAATTCGCTGTAAATCCTCATGAGGCTGATGTACTAACCCCGATGGATATTTTCCCCCAGTGACAGGAATATTTATATCTGTCATTAAGACATCTTCTTCCATCTCGGAGTATCTAGAAAACCAAATTTACAACCAGAGTGTTGACTAGCTCAAAAAGCATGAGATGCTTTTGAGTTTCCTTCCTCCTGCAAAATGGATCTTTTGTTGTTCGAGTCATCTCCTGCTTGCCATCATTCAGTCAAATTCTTCTCCACAGAAGACCACCACTTTCTGTTCATAGAGATTTTATTGGTACTACTAAATAAGTTCCACTTTGCTTTCACATTCAAAGCTTGATTTAACTTCCAGGCAGCTACTTCCAAAAGTGCTATCTGCAGATAAGTACTCTCATCCATTGTATGGGTTTTTACCAGTTTTGACTTTTGGAAGGCAATCTTCCTTCCATTCTAGAGCACTTTACTTTAGCTTCCTATATACTTTCACAGGGTGTGTTCTGTCTTTCAGATATTCTAACAAACTCCAGTACCATCCACGAAAACAGCATATTAAAAAAAAAAAAAAAATCAGGAGTTTCTGAAAAAGTAGTTCATTGCATTTTCTTTCAACTTATTTATACAATCTGTGTTATACTTTTCTATTGTCTGTGAATATGTTAATAAAATCTTACTACTTATAAGGCATTCCAAAGTCCCATGTAATAAAAACGGTGCAATTTTAACCTATATAATTGTAAGAGTGTAAGCTTAATATAAATGAAATACCAAATCTGAATTTTTTCATTTTGCATTTTTAAAAGTTATTATCACCCCCTGATGCTCATGATAGAGCGTTTAATTTATAGTCTTTATGTGCTCTCAGGTATAGTATTAGCCATTTGTTAGAACCAAATATAACATTTGATCCCAAATATAATCATTTTCTAATTTTCCAGGAGTCTCATGAACAGTGCATCCGGTGGATTCTTGAATTCGTTCATGGTCAGCATAGTCCTAAAAGAATTTTTCTGTATGACTGCTTAGCAATGGCAGTCGAGACTGGTCTTCTTCCACCCAGGTATGTTTAATGGTGAGTACAAGCAATCCAAAGAGTTTTACGGTATATGAATGTTTAAAAATTGGTTGAGGTTGAAGTTATAAAAGGATGAAATGAGGAAGGAAATTAAACTCATCAGATAATTCTTCATAATAGTTTAGGTTTTAGTTTCTACGATGCAATATTCTTAGAATTATATACTTATAAGCTGAAAACCAGACAGGCTCTACCTTTCAGCTGAGGGGCTGAGATCACTCACTTTGATGAGCTTGTTCCAGTTTCTTTAGCTGAATAATGAATTACCCCAACACTTCCTGGCTTTAAACAATAGCAATCACTTTATTATTATCTTTAATGGTTATGGTGGTTGACTGTGCTTAGTAGACAGTTTTTTGGTCGGGATTTCTTACTGATTGCAATCAGATTGTGGCTATAGCTGGAGTTGTAATGAAGGCTTCCCCACTCATACATCTGGTGGTTGATGCCTGATTGTCATCTGGGACTGCAGCTAGGACTCTCAACTGGAAACTACACGTGGCCTTTCCATGTGGCCTGGACTTCTTCAGAGCATGGTGGATTCAAGAGGAAGTATTAAAAAGAGGGTTAGGTGGAAGGAGAATCACCTTTTATTACTTTGCCTTGGAAGTCCTACATCATTACTTTTGCCACAGTCTTAGGCCTGCCCAGATTTAAGAGGAAAGAACATGGACATCCCCCCTACCCCTGTGGGAGAAGTGCCAGTGTCACATTCGAGAAGAGCATGTGGGAAGGAAAATCTTGTTGTCACTGTCTTGGAAATACACAATCTGCCACAGGCTGATATTCCTGGTAAACGTTTAACCAATAGCCTTTGGTAGGTTTCTTCCTAGTAAAAATATAACGTAATAAATATTTCATAGTTCTGCTTTGTGTTTAATCTTTCATATAGCTAGAAAATGTAAAATGCTATGCATAGAGTTTTAAAATTAACTTTGAGTAATAATGCACTTTCATGAAAAATACTTGCTGTCACAAATATAGTACGCAGAGTATTAAAATTTTGTTTGTAACCAGACTGGGTATTCCTTTTTGGTAGGATGGTTTGTGAATCCCTGATAAACTCTGATACTCTTGAATGGGAAAGGACACAGCTTTGGACGTTAACATTTAAACTGGTTCGGAAAATAGTAGGGGGAGTGGATTACAAGGTATTTTTCTCTGATTATAAAAAGTGATCTCTTTCAGACATGATTAATATTTCAGTGAATATTTCTCATTTTCAGGTAAGAGAAATGAAGTGGAAGCATTTTAGAAATCTATCTTTTTTTGTTGTATATTTCTTAAGGGGACTTAAAAGTGGTTCTCACAACTTCTCTTCCCCTCCCTCTTTCTTAAAAATGCAGGTGGCTAATGTATTTTAATGATGAGTAGGGAAGACACAAAGCAGAATCTGTCTTCCTTCATGCCACAGGTGTTATGATATTGGGATCCCTTTTATATGACACTTGAAAGAGCACAAGAGCAGGGGTATGTGGAAACTGAGAAGGGACGTAGGCATCCACTGATGAAGGGAGCAAGGTCCTGCTTCACACCTACCTTGATCTTGCTTGGACTGTGCCTGCCTTAACTAGTGTCTTCTGCACTCTGCATTCCAACAAAAACAACAGCATACACCCTCCACTAGTCTCTCATAAAACAGCTCAACTCAGTAGCTGCAGCTTTATGTCTTCCGCATTCTCTCTAATCTGAAATGACTTTACAGATAATGAACTAATAGTTAATTATTGATTTGAATCATGATTTAACACAAAATCCTAAGAGGCTTTTTCTAATTGTTTCTCTTTATCATACTTTTAATTTCTTAGCAGTTTACTATGTGGCCTTTAACTTCTCATTTACTTGTGTGACGATTTATAATTCATGTATATGTTTTGTCTGTCTTTTTTACAAAACTGAGCACATAGTTTATAGTCAATATATGCATGTTGAATGAAATTTTCTCTCTATATATCAGATTCTGCTCTGAAGTAATGCAACTGGTAGTAGATATGTAGAGATATTCCACTAACAGAATAGCCTTATTGGATAAGCTTGAGGGATTAAGGTATGTGATGCTGAGAAGGGGGAATAAGGTTAAAATATGCCAAAGAGAGTGAGCAGAAAGGATCATCTGCCAGAAAATTTTTTCTTATTATCCATGTTTCCAGAGTATTTTCAAGTCCTGTTCAAATGTATTTCTGTCCTTAAGCACAAATTAAGTTTTTCTTGACCTTTGTAACATAAGAAAAGTAACAAAGGGTGTAGAGAGTTTAATTTTCATTTTTAAGTGACTTTATTCATCCATATTATATAACATTCTTTAGAATTCTGTTTTGGAACATGGCTCTTAGGTTGATGTTAGAGACTTAAATGTTAACTCTGATTTAGAAAAAATGAAAAGTGTGATCTTGAAGGTAACTTTTTTTCCTAAGTGCATAATCCTGAAACCTTTGAATTAAGCACAGCTAGGAAGTAAATGGCATTGGTATTCAGCAGTAGAATTCTTGCCTTCCATGTGGGAGACCCAGGGTTGATTCCTGGCCCACCTCATGTGTAGCCACCACCCATCCGTCATTGTTGGATTGCATGTTGCTGTGATGCTGAACAAGTTTCAGCAGAGTTTTCAGACTAAGATGGACTAAGAAGAAAGGCCTGGCAATCTGCTTCCTACAATCAGCCAATGAAAACCCTGGGGATCACAACAGTCTGGTCTGCAGCTGATCACGGGGATGGCATAGGATTGAGAAGTGTTTCATCTTGTTGTGCATGGGGTCATCATGATTGGGCTGACTTGACAGCACCTGACAACAGCCAGAGGAAATAAATCATATTTTCAGTATTAGGGCATATCTTTTTTTTTTTTTTTAATTGTACTTCAGGTGAAGGCTTACAGAACAAATAGTTTCTCATGAAACAGTAGTACACATATTGTTTTATGACATTGGTTAACAACCCCACAACATGTCAGCCCTCTCTTAGGGCATATTTTGATGTTAGAACTAGCACAGGGGATGTTACTTAGTTTTAATCTATGTCTTTCCTCTTATATCAGGGTGTTCGAGATCTCTTAAAGGTTATTTTGGACAAAATCTTGACAATTCCTAATACAGTGAGCTCAGCTGTTGTACAGCAGCTTCTGGCAGCAAGAGAGGTAATTTAAACATTTGAAATACATTGATCTTAACCTCAAAAAAGTCTAATTTTGTTTACTTCCTGTGTTTAAACTTTTGGTAGTTTGTGGAATGTTCTATTTGTTTATTTTTACAAAAATCACTTTTAGTATATTTCAGTAGAGATTTTAGACTAATTAATTTATTTTTTATTTATGAAAACAGCAGTATAGGTATTGAAGTATTTCAAACCATTACAAGACACCAGCCAATGGACCACATAAAAGATCTCCATGCTTTGTAGCTCATGTTGCAAGTATAGTTACTCTGATCTGTTCCTCTACTCCCAAGTCTACCAATTTTTTTGGCATATTTCAAGGCTATTTACTAACCCTCAGTAATCCATTTTATTGTTTATTACTCTTTCTTGGAGATTCTCTACATATGAATGAATTACTTTATGCTATAGTTTAAGATCAGTGCATCCATGAAATATCTGCACTTTTTAGTAGTCTTTTTGTTGTTGTTATTGTTGTGTTTAAAGGGCTTATACACAGGACTTAAAAAAAAAGCACACTTGTTTCTGTTAAATTGATTCCGACTCATAGCGACCGTATGGGACAGAGTAGAACTGCTCCATAGGGTTTCCAAGGAGCAGCTGGTGGATTCGAACTGCCGAACTTTTGGTTAGCAGCCGAACTGAACTCTTAACCACTGTGCCACCAGGGCTGCATATACAGGACTAGTCGAGAGTAATAACATTGCCTTTAGTTTTTCAGGTTATAGCATATAGCTTGGAAAGAAATGCCTCTTTTATTACCAGCTTATTTTGCAGTCACTGAGATCAGGAAAATGTATCCTGAAGGAAAGCTTCCACACTGGGTAAATTTTGTATTTTCTAAAGTTTTTAATTGAAATTTAATCAAAAATAGTTATAGTAATTTGTTTTTGTGTGATTTTTAAGAAGTCACTATTTTCCTTAATATATATTTTTAAATCATTATGATGTATTTAATTTCTCTGCTATTCCACTGAGACAGTTTATGTCATATAATAAAATACACACATAGCTTCATCAGATAGCTAGAGGATATAGTGGTGTAGCTTGACTTAATTCAGGGGTAGCTGGGGGAGCAAGAACCAAGATGTACAGCCCAAGGGTGATTTCTATGTGGAGGTCAGACACGCCTCCTCTCTCAGCCGTCGGTACCAACTCTGACACCAGCCGTCCCACCCACAGCACTCTCTACTTCTCTGCTGGGTTTGATAATTCATTGCAATGGCCACACAGAACTCACAGACCATACTTACAATTAAGGGGTTTATTAGGGAAGTAACAGGTTACAATTCAGGCTCAGGAACACTCAAAGATACAGTTCTTGCATCGGGACAGTCTCATCCCAACCGTGCTCTCAGGCACGCCTCTCCCTGGCCTTCAGTTTCTGCCCAAAGGCACTCAGCGGTCTCGCTCCATGGGTGGGGGAAGCCCACTATGCTATCTCCTGCTGCCAGATCTCTGCTACTAGGTCTCTCCTGCTGGTCTCTCCTTCCTTGGTGGTGTTGGGTTCCTCCTCTCTGCTTTGGAATTGCTTCTCTTTTAAGGCAAAACTGACTGATCCCCTTGGTAGGCCACAATTACCCTATCACACAGTCACCTGGGTGGCAGTTACAAGACCATGGCTAGAAAGGCCATACACAAAAGTAATTAATCTCACCATAGTTATCTAACTATTAAAGATGAAGGATGATAGCTTATACATGTCTTGGTGGCTTGTCATTTTAGTAACTTTCTAGGAGCCTAGTAATAGTCTTCCACTTGTTTTTAGGTACCTTGTGTGGTGAATGTAGGGAGGGAAAAGTAGCTGCCTGGATTGGGTCTGAGCTTCAAGTAGAACTATTCTAGAAAGTGCTATTCTGGTCATTAGGAAGACTTTTTAATACAGCTAGTAAAGTACCATGGAATCTCTAGTTAATTGAAGTCTCAACAACCCTGTCTCTGTGTGGCCATGGTACATGAGAGTACCAGGCTTCTTCAGCCCATTTTAATTCACACCTTTGTTCTTTATTTTCCATTTTGTTGTGGTTTATTAGATTCTCTGAACTTTCTTGAGAAAGGAAGCATGTGATTTGAAAATTTTTACAATGCCCACATGTATTCATGAATTATTTCTAAAAGTCATGGTAGCCTCAAACTGTCTTATAATATAGACCGTTATTAATTCATTGATCAAATATTGAATGCCCTATGAACCAGGTGCTATTCTAGATACTGGAAATAGAAAAATAAACTAGGCAGAGAATTCTCAGGCTCCTAGCCTCTGTAACTGAGTAGATATGATGTCATGTAATGGATTGTGGAAGTGAAACAGGTTTGAGAAGAAAAATGATGAGTTCAACTTCAGGCATGTTCAGTTTGAGATGCCTGTGGGACACCTAAGTAGCACTATTTGTTAGGCAGTTGGGTATATGAGCTGATCCTCATATGCTACATCTGAGGCCTCTGGGGCATCCTGCCTATAGTTAATTATCTTGACCCTAGACAAGGGGTCTGCATACTTTTTCTGTAAAGCGCCATATAGTAAATATTTTCAACTTTGTGGGTATACAGTCTTTTGCAACTACTCAGCTCTGCCATTTAGTGCAGAAACAACTGTATTCCAATAAAACTTTACAAAAACAGGTGGTTGGCAGGATTTGGCCCATGGATTGTAATTTGCTGACCCCTGCTCCAGACACTTGGACAAAATGGAAACATTTTTGAGTTTGAAAGGCCTATATAAATTGGTCCCTAACCATCTGGAGTAAAAATAATCAAGGAAAACTCCCAAACTTCCATCTTGTGTCTACCTGATCCTTCATTCACTCTACAAATATTTAAACACTGTCTGTGCTGAACCTGGCATGCTGTGTTCACATTTACTTAAAAACATTTTTTCTTTTTTTTTGATACATACAGGTCGCTGCAGTCTTCTGCCAGTTGTAAATAACTCATGCACCATTTCTGACTCATGGAAATTGGATCCTGCAACTCTTTGTTTTCCTTTGAAAGGCCTTTTGCCATATGATAAGGTATATTGCTAAATATAATGAGATTTTTACTTCATCTGACAGTATTCATCCTGGGTTATAAGATGTGTGATGCCAAATTGTATCTTCATAGTCTCAGGAAGTAATTTTTTTTTTTTTTTAGTCCTTAATTCATTTTGAATTTTTAAAAAAAATTTATTATTGTTGTTGAGACTATACACAGCAAAACGTAGACCAATCCAGCTATTTCTACATGTAAATTCAGGACATTGATTACATTCTTCAAGTTGTGCAGCCATTCTCACCTTCCTTTTCAGAGTTGTTCTTCCCCATTAACATAGACTCACTGCCCACTGAGGTTCCTGTCTGATCTTTCAAGTTGCTGTTGTCACTTTGGTCCCATATAGATAGTTCTCAAAAGAGCATAATGCTCAAGGCAGATATTTTTTACTAGTTTAACAAAACTGTTCCTTGGTTTTAAGAAGACTTCAGGGGATATTTTTGGTTTAAGTTTTGCAGATCATCTCAGGGCAATAATTTCAGGGGTTCATCCAGCTCCATGTCTCCAGAAAGTCTGGAGTCCATGAGAGTTTGAAATTCTCTTCTATATTATCCCCATTTTGATCAGAATTCTCCTATGGAATCCTTGGTGAAAATGTTTAGTAATGGTAGCCAGGCACCATCCATTTCTTCTGATCTCATAGCAAAGGAGGCAGTTGTTCATGGAGGCAGTTAGCCACACATTCCATATCCTCCTCCTATTCTTGATTCTTCTTCTTCCTCTGTTGCTCCAGGCAAAGAGACCAGTTGTCATGCCTTGGGTGGCCGCCTGCAAGCTTTTAAGACCCCAGGCAGTTCGCAAGGAACTAGGAGGTAGAACAGAGGTACTAAACATGTTATTAGGCCAATTAACTGGGATGTCCTGTGAAACCAGGACCCTAAACTTCCAAACCAAGGAACCAAATCCCATGAAGTTTTTCTTTGTACTAAGCAGTCTCAGCAGCTACTCCTTTTTTTGTCATTGTTGTAAATATATGTATCACACAACTTTTGCCAATTCAACTTTTTATAGGTATACAACTTATTGACATCAATTACAATAATTGGCTATAACTATTTAATGAGTGGTAGTTTATGGTTTATCATGTTATTCCAGTATTCAAGTATACCCAGTGATTTGTGATATGGTAGGTATTTATGCTCCAGTAATTCACCTCTGGCAAAGCACTTGGAGATAGAAAACTGAATTTTTAAATTAATTCCTTGTTTTTGTGTTTTGCTTACATGTGAGGACTGAGAATATATATATAGTATCCTTAAAATTTGAAGAAAGAGTGGGCCTTCCACTTTTTAGAGTAAAGGAGGGGGATTAAAAAGTGGAGTAGAAAATTCTCAAAGAAAAAATCTTCAAATATCAGTAAAATGAAACGTGATACAAATGTATAAAGAAAGTTGATAGCTTCATTGTATTCTCTTGGGAGTGGGCTGGTGAGCAGGGCATGGGGTGTGCTAGATATTTTTCATGTAAATTTTTGTGTGTCAAAAATGTACAGAATGATTAACACATCCCAAAATGAGAAGGGTGAAATAGTGAAACTGAGGTAACAGTTCTGGACTTTTAGGGTGCTGGTTAGCAAAACTTTAGAATGTGAAAAAGTCATAAACTGATACCACGGACAGTCAAAAGAATGAACAAATCTGTCTTGGAAGAAGTAAAGCCAGAATACTCCTTAGAAGTGAGGATGATGAGACTTCATCTCACATCTTTGAACATGTTATCAGGAGGCACCCTGGAGAAGGACATCATGCTTGGTAAAGTATATGGTAAGCGAAAAAGACGAAGACCTTCAACGAGGTGGATTGACCATGTCTGCAGCAATGGGCTCAAGCATAACAACAATTGTGAGGATGACTCAGGATCGGGCAGTGTAAGGGAGTAATACATCCTGAATCCACACAGCTCATTCCAGGGAGAGGTATCCTCATAATTCCATTTCCATAAATAGTTTCTACCAGAGCTCCCATGGGTAATGTAAAACATAGGGTTGCTGTGAGTTGGAACTGACTTGACAGCACCTAACAACAACAAAGTTGTGACTACTCAGGGAAGATGTCATTCTCAGATAGACCTGTGCTTTAGTCAGAGGTGCTGGAAATAGCTGAACTTCCCACCTAGGCTTCCAAAAAGGACTGCCAAATCTGTTCATAGGAGATGGTAGAGTATATTTTATGGCTAGGTACATTTTTTAAATAATTACCTTTATTTTTTCACAAAAAGGAATAGTGTTTGTGTTAGGCATTATAGAATATTCAGAAAAACCCAGGGAAAATGATAACTTCACATTTCATTTGGCCTTCATTATAGGAGACACCCACTTATGATTATCCTTTCATAGTGACATCTATAATCAAGGCATATTGTTGTGCTTAAGTAGACAGATAATAAACAAAAATCTGGTTCATGAATTTGTGAATTATTTCTTCATTCTCTGAACAGTAGCCTAATACAATGCTGCATATATAGTACATACTTACCAAATGACTCATTATTGTTAACTTGTATTAACTTTGTTCTGAAATGCTACCCAAATTTGTGTATGTGTTTCCACTTTACATTTTGGGCAGAAACTATAATGCCTGTAAGAATAAAGACAGTATTAACATAAATTTATACTTTAAAAAAAAAATGCAAGTTAACTTTATGGAAAATAATTTGTATTTTTTCTGTTTAATGAACTAGAATTTTTAGGTTCCTACAACACAGTCTGAGAAATAAAAGTTTACAGATGAATGACTATAAGATTGCCCTGTTGTGTAATGCGTATTCTACAAATTCAGAATGTTTTACATTACCCATGGGAGGTCTGGTAGAAACTATTTATGGAAATGGAATTATGAGGATACCTCTCCCTGGAATGAGCTGTGTGGATTCAGGATGTATTACTCCCTTACCAGTGAACCTTCTGGATTCACTGACAGTTAATGCCAAAATGAGGTATGTGCTTTTTATTTATTTGGTCTCATGTCAAGAAATTGCTGTTGATATAGACCTTGATTTCCTTTCATGTGTATATTTTATGGCTAGGTGCATTTTTGAAATAATTACATTTAATTTGTTATAAAAATGAATATTGTAGGAATTGTAGAATATATAAATAAACCGAAAGAAAATGATAGTTGCCATAATCCCTCCATGAGAAAGATTATAAAATTTTTGTGTATATTCTCAATGTCTTTTCCTTTGTGTAAGTATATGAATATATGCTTTTTTTTTTTTTTTGACAAACATGGACTTACGCTGCAATACTGTAACACATGGAAGGCTTTTAGATTTGAATGCTGTGGTTTCTAAAAGACAGAAAAGGCTCTGTTGAGTGTGAGTCTAGAACCTCAAGTGCCTAGGGACCAGACTGGTGATGTTAATTAACAAAGCCTGGTGCTGACTGAGGGTCCAGGTGTATGTGCCCACAGAAGCACGTGTGTATGGAGAGAACTGAGGTCGGCTGGGGCATGCAGAGCTCATATTCTGATGCTGCCACTTTAGCTCATTTCTGTAATATAGGAATGTGGACTAGTATAGCTAGATTCTCTGACTTTTTTCAAGAAGGGCTGGAAATCCAAATTTTTTATTTCTAATCTTTCAGCTTTTAAATATGGCTCAAACTTAAAAACACCATGTGGGACAAAGAGACTGCATCTGTGGGCCTCCAGGTGGGACATCAGTTCTAGAAAAGCCACACTCCTTTTCAAATAGTAAACACTGATAGAATTATACATGTGCTTTACTTGCATGCATGACATATCTGAGGAAAGCCATGCTGGAACCTAACATTTAGGTCTTTGCAATGATTTAAGTAATTCTATGACTTAAGTTTTTTAATATCGCAAATGGTTGTAGTTCCATATATGAAAAAGAAAAACAGACTAAAATCACTCAAGTATGTGTATGAGTTGTACTCACATTTTGTTCTTCCATGAGCAGACAGATCCTGGTGCACATTTAAAGTCCCATAAAAACCAGAGTTATTGTATTTTTATGAAAATAACGTGTGTGTTATATGTGTTTTGCCAACCTCGCAACCCCATTGCACATTATTTTCCTAGACACTGTGTGCATTGTATGTGTGGGTGTATTATTTACATGGGGGCGTTATTTGAAAAAATACGGTAGTCTCAGGTTGTACAGTGTATCACTAGTAAGTTTACTGCACAATTTAAATATGTTAAGTGCATCAGCTTCATTTTAACCATTTAAATTTAGATTTATACTGAATAAGTTACCCATAAGTAGAGGTAACGCCTGTATTTATACCCAAAACATGAATTTTTATTTTCTCCCCTTATATTTCTCCTCAGCCTTATTCACAGCATTGTAACCAGGGTGATAAAACTTGCTCCTGCGAAGTCCAGTGTGACCTTGGCTCCAGTACTAGTAGAAATTCACAGTCGTTTATTAGTCTATATGGAAATAGAATCTTTGGGCATCAAAGGATTTATCAGTAAGACAAATTTTCTGGTGCTTATAACTATTAACTCGTTCGTTAATTCAGCATATACTTGTCTGATCACTGCTATCATGGAGCTTACATGCTAATCAGGAGGACAGGCAATAAACAAAGTAAATAAGTGAAATATGTAGTTTGTCAGAAGGTGATAAGTGTTATAGAAAAACTAAAGCAAAAAAGAGCAATAGGAAGTGTGAGAGTCAAGGGAGTGAGTTTCTTGAGTGGTAAGAAAAGGGCACGGAGCTAGGTTTTGAGGATGCAGTGAGCAGAATAGACATGGTTTCTGTCCTCATGTAAGAATCCATGATCCATTTGCCTCCTCTGCTGTGTATCTACTGCTGGTTCGCCCCAGGGCAGCAGTGCTCTCCTCTGCTGGGACTGGCAGT
This sequence comes from Trichechus manatus latirostris, assembly GCF_000243295.1. Classification (NCBI taxonomy): domain Eukaryota; kingdom Metazoa; phylum Chordata; class Mammalia; order Sirenia; family Trichechidae; genus Trichechus; species Trichechus manatus. Next base: position 14,243 of record NW_004444398.1, on the reverse strand, counting down.
AAGGAAGGAGTATGTCTGCACTGCAGAAGACACATTATAATGTCTGCTGGGTGTTACGCAGTTTTAAACAACAGATAATTTCTAACATGCAAATGTTTTTCTGATTCATGGTAACTCTTAACTTTTCACTAATACAGTATAATTTTAACTTTAACCACAGTTACTCTTTCTCCCAGATAATTCAAAGTTGCATATAACTTTCTGGGAAGGGAGGAGGGAGCAAGGGCAGGTGTGATGCAGCTTTTTTATGTTAAAAAGGGATCTGCATGCTTCAGACAGTTGGGAGCATTCACTTTATAACAATAATATAAAAGGTAACTGAGAAGTGAGGAAAGGTGGAGCAATTCTTTCTATATCGCACCTCTTGTTTTATTTTTCTGGATGAACTTGAGTATTATTTTGTCAAATTTCAGGAAAAAACAAAAAGCAAACTTGGTATTCTAATTAGGATCTGTATTTTTTTCTTATATGTGAAGTAGAAATTATGGAGAGTATATTTCACGGTTAAATCTCTGCATACATTTTACTCTGTGACTTTTTTTCAAATGTCTTTTAATGCAGAGCTTTTAAATTTCAAATTATCTTGTTCCTCAAGGTCAGCTTTTTTTTTTTTCTATTTTTTTATTTTATTTTATTTTTTTATTGTACTTCAGGTGAAGGCTTACAGAACAAATAGGTTCTCATGAAACAGTAGTACACATATTTTATGACATTGGTTAACAACCCCACAACATGTCAACCCTCTCCCTTCTCGAACTTTTTTTTTTTTTTGGTGAAAATATACATAGCCAAAGATACACCATTTCAAAAATTTCTGCACGCACAGTTCAGTGACATTGACTACGCTCTTCCAGTTGTACTGCTATTCTCACTTTTTTTTTTTTTTATATTTTATTGTACTTCAGGTGAAGGCTTATAGAACAAATAGTTTCTCATGAAACAGTAGTACACATGTTGTTTTATGACATTGGTTAACCCTACAACATATTAACCCTCTAACTTCTCAACCTTTTTTTTTTTTGGTGAAAATACACATAGCCAACGATACACCGTTTCAAAAATTTCTACATACACAGTTCAGTGACATTGACTACGCTCTTCCAGTTGTGCTGCTGTTCTCACTTTAGATGAAGGCTTACAGAACAAAATAGTTTCTCATTTAACAGTTAGTACACATGTTGCCCTATGACAATGGTTAACAACCTCACAACACATCAACAATATCCTTACTCAACCTTGGGTTCCCTATCACAGCTTCCTTGTCCCCTTCTGCCTTCTGGCCCTTGTCACTGGACTCCTGTACCTCGTTAGTCTCATTTGGTGTTACGGGGCTGTCCACTCCCAGGCTGAACAGTGAACCTCGGAGGTAACTTCACCACTGAGCTAAAAGGGTGTCTGGGGGCCATACTCTCGAGGTTTCTCCACTCTCCTTTAGGCCAGTAAATCTGGTCTTTGTGAGTTATAATTATGCTCTACATCCTTCTCCAGCTCTGTCCAGAACCCTCTGTTGTGATCCTGGTCAGAGCAGTCAGTGGTGGTAGCCAGGCACCATTTAGCTGTACTGGACTCAGTCCAGTGGAGTCCTTGGTAGCTGTGGTCCATTAGTCCTTCGGACTAATCTTTTCTCAAGGTCAGCTTTTGCGAGCTGTTTTCAAGTCTCATGCGTGGGGGATCTTACATACACTTCTTGAGATGTTTAGCTACTGGATGCACCACATTCAGCCTCATTACAGAGTTCAGCTCCTGAGTCATCTTCATACTTTGGCTGCAGTTGCACAAACCAACCAGAACCAGCTTCACCTTTGGTAAGTCCATTGGAAACTGTCTCTCCTTAAAATTTATTAGAAACATTGTTGGCATTGAGGAACTTAATCATTTACCTCATATAATTTTCTTCTTGATTTGTCATACAAACTCTTCTGTTTCTGGAGTTATTCTTTCTTTTTTTTTTTTTTCCCTAGTAAAGAAGAAATGGATTCCAGTTTTTTAAATAGAAACATTGAGATAGTTGAGTCCTTGCCTCAAGATCTTTGGACTGAGAATTAGTACTTCCAAGGCCTTTGTCGTTATATTCTAATTTTACCCTTTACCATGCTGCTAGATTTCAGTATACTTCAGATTATGATTAAGTATCCTCTCATTTTAATTATACTCTAAGTAAAAATATATTTCAGATAGAAAAATTAAGTTTTTGAAATGCTATATATCCAGGTGAAAATTTTGAGTCCTGCAGGCTACAAGTTATCTTTTTCAAATGTATAAAAATGTCAGCTCTCAATATAATATTTGACACCTCAGGTTTTTAAAGCAAGTCACCAAATTTCATTCTGATACAAAAGAAGAATTTTTTTTTTTTTAAATTGATGAAGGTGGAAATTATAGTTTGCATTTTTTTACATTGTGGTTAATCTGGAATTGAATTTAATTCTATAATGCTGAAATTTTATGTGCAGCTTAACTTTTTCACGTTTCTTTTGTTCTTCCACCTTTCAGTGTTGAGAGCACTGTACTCAGGCTTATAACAGCATTAGGTAGCTCAGAGGTACAGCCACAGTTTACACGCTTCCTCAGCGATCCCGAAACGGTGTTGTCAGTGGAATCTGAAGAACTGAACCAAGCCTTGATAGTGACCTTAGCTATAGCAACTCATGTAACGGGTATGTGAATATGTGGCCCACAACAACAAATAAAGATGAATTAAGGTTTGCTACAATTCCGTCTTGGGTCTTAAAAGCCTGTGAATAGCCATGTAAGATACTCCACTGGTCTTATCGCTTGGGGAGCAAGGGAGAATGAAGAGAACAAGATACAAGGAAAAGATTAGTCCAAAGGACTAATGGACCACAGCTACCAAGGCCTCCACCAGACTTGAGTCCAGTACAGCTAGATGGTGCCCGGCTACTACCACTGACTACTCTGACCAGGATCACAACAGAGGGTTCTGGACAGAGCTGGAGAAGAATGTAGAACAAAATTCTAACTCACACAAAAAAAAGACCAGATTTACTGGCCTAAAGGAGACTGGAGAAACCCTAAGAGTATGGCCCTCAGACACCCTTTTAGCTCAGTGGTGAAGTCATTTCCGAGGTTCACCGTTCAGCCGGGGAGTGGACAGCCCCATAAAACCAAATGGGACTAATAAGGCACAGCAGTCCAGGGACAAGGGCCAGAAGGCAGAAGGGGACAGGAAAGCTGGTGATACGGAACCCAAGGTTGAGTAAGGATAGTGCTGATGTGTTGTGAGGTTGTTAACCATTGTCATAGGGCAACATGTGTACTAACTGTTAAATGAGAAACTATTTTGTTCTGTAAGCCTTCATCTAACGTGAGAATAGCAGCACAATTGGAAGAGCGTAGTCGATGTCACTGAACTGTGCATGTAGAAATTTTTGAAATGGTGTATCTTTCGCTATATATATTTTCACCAAAAAAAAAAAAAGGGTCGAGAAGGGAGAGGGTTGAAATGTTGTGGGGTTGTTAACCAATGTCATGAAACAATATGTGTACTACTGTTTTCATGAGAAACTATTTGTTCTGTAAGCCTTCACCTGAAGTACAATTAAAAAAAAAAAAGTTTGCTACAATTCTACTTTTACTGAAGTGGCAACATACTGAAAAATTACTTTTCATTTGTTCAAAATCAGCCAGTTATTGTCTTGATACCTTCACCATTTCAGTCATTTACATGGGTTCTCCTGGGAGACTAAATGTGAGCATCAGTTTTCAGCCATCTTACATAATTTTAGAGTAGTGGTTCTCAAGCCTTTGGTCTCAGGACTGCTTTAAAGTCTTTTTTTTTAATTGTGCTTTCAGTGATAGTTTACAGTCCAAGTTAATTTCTCATACAAAAATTTAAACACACGTTAAATGACCCTAGTTGCTCTCCCTATAACGTGACAGCACACTCCTCCTTCCCACCCCAAATTTCCAATGTCCGTTCAACCAGCTCTTATTCCTTTTTGCCTTCTCATCTTACCTCCGGACAGGAGCTGCCCATTTAGTCTCATGTATCTACTTGAGTTAAGAAGCACTCTCTTCACGAGTATCATTTCATGTCTTAACAGTCCAGTCTAATCTTTGTCTGAAGAGTTGACTTCGGGAATGGTTTCAGTTCTGGGCTAACGGAGAATCTGGGGCCATGTCTTCTGGAGTCCCTCCAGTTTCAGTCAGACCATTAAGTCTGGTCTTTTTACTAGAATTTGAGTTCTGCACCCTACTTTTCTCCTCCTCTTTCAGGGACTCTCTATTATGTTCCCTGTCAAGGCGGTCATTGGTGGTAGCCGGGCACCATCTAGTTCTTCTGGTCTCAGGCTGATGAAGTCTCTGGTTTATGTGGCCTCTTCTGTCTCTTGAGCTAATATTTTCCTTGTGTCTTTGGTGTTCTTCATTCTGCTTTGCTCCACGTGGGTTGGGACCAATTGATGCATCTTAGATGGCCGCTTGCTGGCTTTAAGACCCCAGATGCCACTCACCAAAGTGGAATGCAGAACATTTTCTTAACTTTGTTTTGCCAGTTGACCTAGATGTCCTGTGAAACCATGGTCCCCAGACCCCCACCCCTGCTACTCTGTCCCTCAAAGTGTTTGATTGTATTCAGGAAACTTCTTAGCTTTTGGTTTAGACCAGTTGTGCTGACTTCCACTGTATTGTGTGTTGTCCTTCCCTTCACCTAAGAATTCTTATCTACTGTCAAGTTAGTGAATACCCCTCTCCCTCTCTCCCCACCCTCGTAACCATCAAAGAATGTTTTCCTCTGTGTTTAAACCTTTTCTTGAGTTCTTATAATAGTGGTCTCATACAATATTTGTCCTTTTGCGACTGACTTATTTCACTCAGCATAATGCCTTCCAGATTCATCCATATTATGAGATGTTTTACAGATTCGTTGTTCTTTATCATTTTGTAGTATTCCATTGTGTGAATATACCATAATTTATTTTTCCATCCATCTGTTGATGGGCAAGTAGGTTGTTTCCATCTTTTTGCTTTAGTGAACAGTGCTGCAGTGAACATGGGTGTGCATATATCTATATGGCATGTATCTATTTGTGTGACAGCTCTTACTTCTCTAGGACATATTCCAAGGAGTGGGATTGTTGGATCATATGGTAGTTCTATTTCTAGCTTTTTAAGGAAGCACCAAATCGATTTCCAAAGTGGTTGTACCATTTTACATTCCAGCCGGCAGTGTATAAGTGTTCCAGTCTCTCTACAACCTCTCCGACATTTATTATTTTGTACTTTTTGGATTCATGCTAGCCTTGTTGGGGTGAGATGATATCTCATTGTAATTTTGATTTGCATTGCTCTAATGGCTAATGATTGTGAGCATTTCCTCATGTATCTGGTAGCCGCCTGAATGTCTTCTTTGGTGAAATGCCTGTTCATATCCTTTGCCCTTTTTTTTTTTAATACTGATTTTTATTATACTTTAGGTGAAGTTTTACAGAACAAATAGTTTCTCTTTAAACAGTCAGTACACATATTGTTTTATGACATTGGTTAACAACCCCACGACATGTCAACCCTCTCCCTTCTCGACCTTTTTTTTTGGTGAAAATATACATAGCCAAAGATACACCATTTCAAAAACTTCTACATGCACAGTTCAGTGACATCGACTGTGTTCTTCCAGTTGTGCTGCTATTCTCACTTTAGGTGAAGGTTTACAGAACAAAATAGTTTCTCATTAAACAGTTAGTATACATGTTGCCCTATGACAATGATTAACAACCCCACTACATGTCAACACTGTCCTTACTCAACCTTGGGTTCCTTATCACTAGCTTTCCTGTCCCCTTCTGCCTTCTAGTCCTTGTCCCTGGACTGCTGTGCTTCATTAGTCCAGTTTTGTTTTATGGGGCTGACCACTCCCCAGCTGTCTGGTAAATCTCAGAAGTGACTTCACCACTGAGCTAAAAGGGTGTCTGGGGGCCGTACTCTGGAGGTTTCTCCAGCCTCTTTCAGGCCAGTGAATGGTCTGTTTTTTGTGAATCACAATTTTCTTCTACATCCTTCTCCAGCTTTGTCCTCAACCGTCTGTTGTGATTCTGGTCAGAGCAGTCAGTGGTGGTAGTCAGGCACCATCTAGCTGTACTGGACTCAGTCTGGTGGAGGCCTTGGTAGCTGTGG
>NW_004444398.1:0-7319 GCF_000243295.1 Trichechus manatus latirostris | reverse complement strand
ATTCCCTGTTGTATTTCTTTTGGTTTTGGATAGTCCTTGAGAGTTCATTTCCTACATTGGTATCTGGCTGGTACAATCCTGTGTCCTAGATTCAGCCTGTGAGCTGAAGTCATTTGTTCTCAAATCAGAGGACTCCCTTTAATAATTCTTGTAGGTTTGGTTTCGTTTTTACATATTCCCTTAATTTCTGTTTATCTGGAAATGTCCTAATGTCATCATCATATTTGAGTGAGAGTTTTGCAGGGTATATTATTCTTGGCTGGCAATTTTTTTCTTTCAAGGTTTTATATGTCATCCCATTGGCTTCTTGCCTGCATAGTTTCTTCCAAGTAATCTGAGCTTAGTCTTACTGTTTCTTGTCTGTGTTTGACTTCTTGTTTTTCATGAACTGTTCCCAGGATTCTTTGTTTTTCTTTGGTTTTGGTGAGTGTGATTATGATATGCCTTGGAGATTTTCTTTTGGAGTCTGTCCTATATGGGGTGCATTGAGCTTCTCGGATGGCCAGCTTTTCATCTTTCATGATATTGGGGGAAGTTTTCTGTCAGCAGTTCTTCAACGATCCTCTCTGTGTTTTCTGTTTTCTCCCCCTGTTCTAGAACTGCGATCACTCGAAAATTTTTGCTTTTGATTGTATCCCACATAATTCACAGGGTTTCTTCATTTTCCTTTGTTCTTTTTTCTGAGTTTTCCACAAACAGAGTTGTATCTAAGTGTTTGTCTTCAATTCCGCTGAGCTTGTCTTCCACCTTTTCAAATCTGCCTCAGCCCTTCTATGACACTATTTCTGAAATCTTGTTGTTTATCTTTTGGATTTCTAATTGTAGTTTTTGTATAATTTCTAGTTGTGAATTTATTTTGGCATTTTGTTCCTGCATTATTTTCCTGAATTCTTCCCTTTTTTTGCCTGTATTTTCCATGAATTTGTCTGCCTTTTCCATGAATTTGTCTATTTTTTCCTCATTTTTGTCTGCTTTTTGCTTCAACTCTTGGATAATTCTGAGTATTAGAGATTTGAATTCCCTATCGGGTAGTTCTAGTACCTTTTCTTCTAGTGGAAACTCATCTGGTGTTTTATTTTGGATGCCTACTGGAACCATCCTGCCCTGTTTTTGTAAATGGTTTGATATTGTCTGCTGTCTTCGGGGCATTCAGTAGTTATTTTTCTCATTTATTGATAGTAGATTTGTTTGTTTCGCCCTTTTTTTTTTTTAATTTGGCTGTGTCTGAGCAGGTGGGCTGTGGTTCTTTGTTGTTTGCTTCTCTGTAGGCACGATACTTTTCGCCTCCTTCTCCAATTGGCAGGGTCGGTCGCTCAGATATGCTACAGCAGGGCAGGGTCTAGCTGAAGAGGAGTTGCTGGGATGGGTTGTTTGTGGCACTTACTACAGCCACCAGGGCGGATCAGTAATCAGTGCAGGTCAGGTTCCGGTAGGCCATGCCTGTGCTGCTTGGTGGTGTGATGTTAAGCACGTGGTGCAGGTGGGCAGGATGGAGGGGGAAGATTGTGATGTGTGGAGCTAAGATGGGTATGGGAGAGAGTAGAGAGGAACAGGAGCCAAAAACATACAAACAAAAAAGAGTGCTAGGGTGGCTTGCTGTTGGAGTGGAGAGATGAGAAACTATGAAATGGAGAAAAACAAAAAGGGAAAGGGGAAGAAAAGAATGAATAAATTGAAATTAGAAAGAAAAAAGAAAAGAAAAGCTCCCAGGGATCCCACCGGTATGGCTACGAGGTCTGGGGAAGTTGTTCCCAGGTGTTGAAGTGCAGCCTGGCTAGAAGGTATGGAGGTGTCACTCAGCGCCAGGTATTCAGGGGACAGAAAGAGAAGGATAGTATAGAGAGACAAGAAACTGAGTAATGAAGAAAGACGAAAAAGGGAAAAGCAAACAAAACAAATTAAAAAAAAGAACAAGAAAACCCCCCAAAAAGGCAGACAAAAAAACCCCCACAAAAAATGAAGTGTCCTCAGGAATCCCTCTGCGCGTCTGCGCAAGCTGAGGGGGTAGTTCCCAAGCCACGCAGCACCGCCTGGCCAAAACAGGCCCCCAGCTCAAGAAAAGAAAAAGAAAAAACAATTCAAAACAAACAAAAAAGCCCTGGGATCCCACCAGCATGACAGCACAGACCGGGAAGCAGTCCCACACTCGAGTGGAGCTCCACAGCCTCTCAGGAAGAAGCAAAGATGTCCCGGCGCCGGGAGCCAGGCACTCGAGCAAAAGGAGGGAGAGGCGACGAGAGGCAAGGAAGAAATCAAAAGAAGCGGCAAGAAGCAACACCTGCAGCCAACAAATGGCACCCAGGGAGTTGGCCAGTGCGGGCGGGCAAAATCCAAGCAGCTGGTGCTTCCCGGCTAAGAGACCGTGGCTGTGGGAAGCAGAGGAGGCCGAGTGGGGGTGATGAAGGGTGGGGGGTGGGAAAGCGTATATCGTTGGTTACCAGTTATTCTGTCTCCTGCTGGAAGCTCCATGAAGCTGCCTTCTTGTACCCCCTGTACACTGGTCTCTGATACAAGTCCAAGATGGTGGATCCGAGCTGAGTTAGCTGATAGGGGACCTTTGCATGTATGTCTCTTCGCTCTCTGTTCTCTGTCAGTTTCTTCTTCCATTTGGTGCCTGGCTGAGTTCTTTATCTCTTCATTTGATGCTTAGGGTTTCAGGATTGCTGTTTTCTCTGTGTGGCTTAGTTTTTCGGATCTTTGCTGTGGAGGGATGGCGTGGTGCTTCTGCCTAGAGCACCATGTTGCCGGAAGTGGCCTGACTTTTTTAATATCACTGCAAGTTTCATTTGGAAAGTCTTTAAGTTTTGGAAAGCTGTCAAGCTTGTAGTGAATACCGGTTTTCCAAATTTTACTTTTCACATGAAAGCTCAAATTTTATCAATGGTAACAGATACCATCATTTGTTTTCTTGGAAGTGACAGGTACTACGTTAATTTTCAAACAATATTTACTAACTACGCAAGTCTAAATAACTGTAGATTTCTGTCATGTGTTCTTTCAAGTAAAATTGGAATTCCATGAAAAAAGCAGGTAATTCAGCTCACAGCTAAAACAATTGCACAAATGCCTTAGCTTGAGACACATCTCATACTTCAGTGTATAGCTGAAATGTTTTATGCTTGCTTTTCATTTTGTCACACAGAATATTAAAAAGAAATGTGCTCAAGGGTTGAGATTTAATAATTTTAACTACTTCACGAAGAACATTCTTAAGTTAAATGACACTCTCCTCTTCCCCCCACCCTCAGCTCTACCCCAAGAGAGTGAGACAGTGAAGGATACAATGACTGTCTAGTATAGTTTGATTTGTGCTGAGGGTCAGCAGTTTAACCCACCATTGCTCTTGAACCATCACTGCACGTATCAACACATTAAAAAAGCCAGTGACATCTTAGTATTATTATTTAAATAGCTATGACCTCACTGACCCCTTGAGGGGATTCTAGGGACCCCCAAAGGTCCACAGACCACACGTTGAGAGCTCTCTTTTAAAGAAATAGTTGAATTTAGTAATCTCAAATACACTCATCTAAACTATCTTGTTTCACCTAAATAAACTTTTATCTAAATAAATAAGCCTCTTTGGTTTAGAGATTTAGATTTATACTTGTAGTCTACAGTTGTGTGATGATTATGGTACTTTCGAACCCCAGAAAAGACATCTGCTTTGTTAATTCTATTCCCTTGTGTCAGTAGAGTCCTAGTAAATCATTTTTAGAGCAAACTTAATGAGCAATAGTGGTGGATCTGTATCACTGTTATATCGTTAGTACTCTGTAACCTTAAAAAAAGAGAGAGAGAGAGATTCCAAATGTCTTTTATCTTCTTTTCACTAATTGTGGTTATATGCATTTACTAATGTGATAACGCAAATCACCCCTAAACTAAGAAAATTTAGGTCCCAAACCGAATAAAACTGTTAAGCCATGAACGCGCCACAGTGAGATTCCCTTGAGTATACGTAATTGTGATTTTGCTATGATATCTTTTATGAATTGTAGGTGTGATTATTTGTATCTAACGTACATCTGTTTGTTTCTGTTTAGTTTTTTTTTACAGGCTCTGATTGAATTCAGGGGACTTGGTGTAAAGACATACTTCAGACCATCATGAGTTTTACTCCTCATAATTGGGCTTTACACACCCTTAGCTGTTTTCCAGGCCCACTACAGGTAATTTGGTCTTGAATTAGATATTGAATACATGTGAAATCCTTCTTTCCATTCATAGTGGCAGTTTGTCTAAAGAATTAGTTTTGGTGACATCTGAAACAAAATTAGCATTGATTTCCTTCTTTTTTTTTCTTAATCTCTGTAATTACTTCTGAAATCTTTTGAGTTGTTCCTTGCTCTACTCTAGAGCTGTATATGTTCCTAAATCTTTAATTATTGTGGTTTCATCTTAATTGTTAACAGTATTAGATTCTTGGGAGCATCAACACATTACCTGAAAAGCTCTAGTTCTGTAATAGAACCAAAATGGGGAGAAATCTAATTTATCATATTTTTTTTGCAAATAACATACCTATGTAAATAACATGCCCACACATATAACATGCAGAAATGATGAAGTGAAACAGTTCTGGCATAATGTGTGCACTATTTGCATAAAAATATGGTAATGTAGCTTCACAGAATATACATATGCTACACTTAACTGAATATTTAAAGAAAAAAAATTACACAGAGAGAAAGACTATAAACTTTGGTTTTATAATATGGAGAAAAGAAAATCTAATTCGTCTTCTTCCCTAAGAAACGGCATCGCTTCCCTAAAGAAACTAGAGATTTCTTCATTTCTTTACTCATTCTACTCTTCAGATAAAATGTAAGACATGATGAGCCTCTGTTTTCCATAACTTCTAATAGGGCTAGAGCAGTGATTATCAAACTCACACACATCACAAATGGGACCTCATAAAAATTGAAAACTTTGTCCATCAAAAGTGACCAAAAAATTGAAAAAAAAGCTACTGACTGGGAGAATATCTTTGGAAATCATATATCCAAGAAGAATCTAATAACCAAAATGTATACAAAACTTCAACAACTTAACAAAAGGACAAATAACCCAATCATAAAATGGTCAGAGGACTTGAGCAGGCGTTTCACCAAAGAGGACATTCAGATGGCCACCACACGTATGAAAAAGTACTCATCATTGTTAGCCATCAGAGAGATGCGAATCAAAACCACAGTGAGATACCATTTCACTCCCACTAGGGTGGCTAAGATTTAGGAAAAAAAAAAACTAGCAAACACTGGTGAGGATGTGGGGAAATTAGAACGTTATCCATGCTGGTGGGAATGCAAAATGATATAGCGATTGTGGGAAACAGTGTTGTGGTTCCTCAAAAAACTATAAAAATAGAACTGCCGTATGGCCCAGCAATTCCATTCCTAGGTGAATACCCAAAAGACTTGAAAGCAGAGACTCAAACAAAGACTTATACATCAGTGTTTGTTGCAGCACTAGTCACATTAGCCAAAAAGTGGAAACAACCCAAATGCCCATCAACAGATGAATGGATAAACAAAATGTGGTATATGCCATACAATGGAATATTACTAAGCCACCAAGAAATGATGTCCTGATACGTATTACAACATAGATGAATCTTGAAAACATTATGCTAAGTGAATTAAGTCAGTCACAAAAGGGCAAATACTGTATGTTTCCACTTATATAAAATAGGCAAATGTATAGAGACCAAAGTTCATTAGTGATTACCAAGAGTGGGAGGGAGGAAGAAAGGGGGAGTCTTGGCATAGAGGGCACTGAGTTTCTGTTAATGGAGGTGGAATAATTTAGAAATAATAGTGATGATAGTTGCACATGATCAACATACTCAGTGTCACTAAATTATACATGTAAAAAATGTTGAATTGGCAATTGTTCTGTTCTACATATTTTTACCACAATAAAGCAATAATAACTAAAAAAAAAAAAAAAAAAAAAAGTAAGAGGTGGGAAGAAGACTGGGAAGTAGGAATGGAGAGATGATTTGTTTTATAGCGTTCTTCTGTCCTAGAAAACTTAAAATGGTTTATGTGAGCTCAGACAAACCTCGACATTATATCCTGTCAATCATGGCTAGTTTGTTGATCTAGGATGGACAGATTGTAAGATAATTATTAGAGGAAAAAGTCCTACCCTCATCTCTTGGCACAAATCTCAGGGTTTTGTTCTCCAACTTGGCTAGATAACTCTAAGAAAATAAATATACTCATTAATTAAAAAAAAAAAATGTCTATAATATAAGAGTAAGAAGGCATACCTTGATAGCTGTCATGAATCTAAATGCAAGCTTTTTGCCAACTATTTATGCCATCACTCAGCAACCATTTAATAATTGCTGACTTAGTGTTTCCAAGTATGTGGGCCCTGGCTTCTAAAGCCAGAGTGGGAAAAAGAGAAAAACCCGTCCTACAAAGTTTCCATCAGGTAAGTCTAAATTCCAGACATGTCTCAAGTCACTTTGACTGTAACTGGTTATTCGATTTACATGGATAATTTTCCTCTACTCATTGGCACTGTTAAAACCTCCAGACAACTGATTTCCAGTCTTACGGTGTGGTATGATGAGGACCCTAATTGCTTTTTGAAACATAAGATAGTTTTATTCTTCCAGTTTCATCTTTGCTGTTTTGGGGGTTTCAAAATTTATGCTTGCATATTTGCTAGGTTATTTTTATTAAAAAATAAAGACAGTTACAGTTTTACATTTTAATTTTTGATCTCTTCATTAGCCACTGCTTCTCAAAACCTAAGTCACATCACATGGGTGTCACAGACATACCTTTAGAAGAGAGCTACCCCAAGGCAAACCTGTGAAGGAGGAGAGAGTATTTGCCTGGATAGCTTCCAGGCTCCCCCTTTGTGATCCTTCTCCCATTATTGGTACCTTACCCTCAAGTCTCTACCCACTGCTCTCAGGCCACCATCATCCCTCCAGATCCCAGAGTAGGGGAAATTAATAATTGAATGAGTTAATTTTTTAGGCATATCTGCAATTCAAAGGGAGACACAAAGAATTAAAATGAATTTGGCAAATCTTTCATGGCAATTGTTAAGGCCTCAGAAGGAAAAGTATCAGGGCAGGGGCCTTTCTCCAACATAGGTGGTTTCACATTGTCAGTCATCCTATATTCTGTGCAGACTAGGATTAGAGTCAGTACTCTAAAGTCTTTGAACCTCACTTGCTGCATCTGTATCTACTGTCCGAGTTGTGTAGACTAAATGAGACTTTGTAAGTATAAAGTGTAGCATTTTATGAGTGCATGTAAAAACTGGTGAAATCAAGATAAGGCCTATCTTCT
>NW_004444397.1:161580-162971 GCF_000243295.1 Trichechus manatus latirostris | reverse complement strand
GGCACCAAACAACAACAAGAAGGGTAAACTGGTACCAATTTAACTTCAGCAACATGCAGAAGATTCTATATCTATACCATCCCTCCTCCTTCCCTATTTTGCTATTATCACTAGTTAATTATCCACTTCTACTGATTGTGATATTTATAGTATTGCATTTAATCTTTTATGAATCTTTTTAATTTATTTGTATTTGTGTTTATGACCAAAAAACAGTTGCTCTTGAGTGCAGTCTAACTCATGAAAACCCCATGTGTTTCAGATTAGACCTGTGCTTCAAAGTGTTTTCCATGGCTGTGATTTATCAGAAATAATTCACCAGGACTTTCTTCCAAGGTGCCTCAATGTGGATTTGAACGACCGCCTTTTTTGATTCGTAGTTGAACCCTTAACTACTTGTGCTACCCAGGGACTCCTACACTTCCTTGTTATTCCTAATGTTTTATATTGTTCTTTTCTCTTTTTCTCATAAATTGAATTTATCAGGGTTTTGCTTGTTTTACTGTTGTTGGTGGAAAAAGTATTTAATTAACTGTCTTGTCTACCCATTTGTTGGTTTTCTGTTATTTTAATTTTAGTTCTTAATCTTGATTAATTTTTCTTCTTATTGCTTCTTGCATTGTTTAGTTTTTTTGTTTGTTTGTTTGTTTTTTAAAGTCAAATATTCAATGTTATTTTTCCAGTGGATTTTGAATCATAAAAATTCCATTATAAATTTCCTACAGTATTCTTTTAGCTGTGTCACACGTTTTACTATGTAGTGTTCTTTTTCTCATATGTTTTATTGTATTGTGGTAAATGTGTACACACACAGAGACACACATATATGTGTATATATACATGTAACATAAAATTTGACATTTTAACAATTTTTCTGTGTTATCATTTAGTGAAATCAATTATATTCACAGAGTCCCTAGATGGCACAGACTGCTAACTACAAGGTCGGTGGTTTGAATCCATCCAGAACCATCTCAGAAGAAAGTCATGGTGATCTACTTTTGAAAAATGAACCTCTGAAAACCCTATGGAATAAAATTTTATTCTGATGTACATGGGATCACCACGAATCTGACTCAATGGCAACTGGCTTAATTATATTCAAAATATTGTGTAATCATTACCACTATTTGTTTCAAAAACTTTTTTTTAAATCAAACAGAAACTCTGTATACATTAAGCATTAATTCACCATTCTTTCTCCCTCAGTCCATTGTAAACACTATAAAACATAAAAGTTGACTAATCTACTTTCTATCTCTTTGTATTTGATTATTTTAGGTTTTTAATATAAGTAAGATCATATAGTATCTGTCCTTTCATATCTGGTTCATTTCACTTAGCATAATGTTTTTAAGGTTGATCTATGTCATAATATATATTAGAACTCC
>NW_004444397.1:152108-153057 GCF_000243295.1 Trichechus manatus latirostris | reverse complement strand
CCATAAAGCAAACCTTAACAAAATCCAAAACATTGAAATACTACAAAGCATCTTTTCTGAACATAAAGCCATAAAAGTGGAAATCAACAACACAAAAAGCAAGGAAAAAAAATCAAACACATGGAAACTGAACAACACTTTGCTCAAAATCTACTGGGTTATAGAAGAAATTAAGGATGGAATAAAGAAATTCATAGAATCAAATGAGAATGAAAACACATCCTACCAATACCTTTGGGACACAGCAAAAACAGTGCTCAGAGGTCAGTTTATAGCAATAAATGCACACATCCAGAAAGAAAAAAGGGTCATAATCAAAGCATTAACCCTACAACTGCAACAAGTAAAAAGAGAGCTGCAAAAGAAGCCCACAGGTGCCAGAAGGAAGGAACTAATAAGAATTAGAGAAGAATTAAATGAAATAGAGAATAGAAAAACAATTGAAAGAGTTAACAAGTCCAAGAGCTGGTTCTTTGAAAAGGTGGGCAGCGGCAGGCTCAGCTGCTGTTTCAGATTAACAAGGTTAGTCAGCTGATCAGCAAAACGTGTGAGCTGCTAGAGGGCTGCTGCTTCCTTTCTGTCTACCAGTCTCCCAACAAGCTCCCTTGTGGCTCACCATAACCAAAACATAAAAGAAAGCGAATCCTGGAAAATGTAGTTCAGCCTGGCCAAGCTGACACATTATTACCAAACCACTCCCCCCAGTAATGTTGAAGCTGGAATTAAAGACGAGGATCCAGGAGGTTCTGAGGTTTTATTCCTCTTACTGGAACTAGATGCTTGCTACATCAAGATGATGCTGGATTTCCTGGGATCATCTCAGGAATATATTATTTGTTAATATAGCCCATCCATCACAAAAGTAAGGGACGCACAACTCTTGGCCCTCAGCTGTAGCAACCTCTATAAATCCAGTCAAGCTGCTGAGAAGCAGGATCAAGGTCAAATC
>NW_004444397.1:149115-151168 GCF_000243295.1 Trichechus manatus latirostris | reverse complement strand
AAAGGTTCCTGTCATATCTACATGCCATCAAGGGTCTTTAGAACTGTGCTCATTCCAGTTGTTTAGGAACCTGGGTTGACAAAGAGGCTCCATCTTGAGTGTTGCCAGTTGCTATGTTAGAGAAAAGAAAAATCACTCTTTTCAAACTGACAGATGCTCCAGCCAAAGCAGTATATATCTCCTCTGCTCAAAACTCACTGGCTAGAGCTGGTCATGTAGCCCTGCACCACCTCAGGGGTCCCAATGTGCCATCCTACCTTGTGCCTAGAAAGAGAAGATAAGTGGATCTCAGTGAGCAACACTGAGGATAAACCCAGTCAGCATCAAGAAATAGCCCAGCCTCCATCTGAACAAGCACCATGAAAGAATTTCTAGATCTTGACCATCATCCAGATTCCTTTTGAGGGAAGTGCTATGCATCACCTATGTGGAGGACTGTTTTAGACTCTCATGGAACCCATGGAATCCTTAAGACCTTTTATGGATAGAGCCAGCAAGTTACCTATTGACTTTCCTGCAGTAGTTAAATCCACAAACGCTAATGAGACATTGTTCTGTTCTTTAAAAGTACCCCTTGATTCTATACTCCTAAAAGAGAGAGTGGCACATTCTATGCCCCTAAAAAAGAGGGTAGAGCCAAGGATACTGTGACAATGATAGGTAAGGGGAAGAGTATGCTTAGGTGGTGTCTTAGGCTGTGTTCTCTAGAGAAGCAAAACCAGTAGAGCATATAAATGTATATATAGAGAGATTTATGTCAAAGAAACAGCTCACGCACTTGTAGAGGCTAAAACGTCCCAAGTCCACAGATCAGGGTAGAGGCCTCTCCCAGTTCATGTAGCCACAGAAGCTGGTGAACCCAAAGTCAGCAAGTACTAGAGGGGCTCCTGCTCACAGGCTGTGAAAGTCAATGAATTCCAAGATCAGCAGACAAGACCACAAGGTTTCTCCTGATTCACGTAGCTAGCTGCAGGGGCTGGCAAACCCAAGGTCAGCAGTTCAGGGAACCGGACTCTTGCTTGCAGGCTGAGAAGTTCGATGAATTCCAAGATCAACAGGTAAGCTGCTAGCTCAAGTCCCATGCATTGGAGGTGAGACAACAAGAGGCAGCTGCTGAGTCTGGAACAAGCCAAAAACCTTGGCAAGGCGAGCAGGCAGAAAGTAACCGGCGGAAGGCAGAGAGATGAAACTGAGAGAGCGGTGAGCTGCCACAGGCCCCGCCTCCGCCAGTACCACTCAGCAGATTCCATCATGGGGGTGATCACAACATTATACAATTGCTAAAACAGAATAATGGCCTAGCCAAGTTGACATACAATCTTAATCATCACAGGTGGAAATGGAAAAAACCCTTCTAGATGATAGTCTGGTAGTGGTGGCTGCAGTCAAATAAGTTCAAATATTTGCAACTTAACAAGAAAATAGATCATTTGGTAGTGGAATAACAAGTGCACTACCAGTGGAAGTTATACCATTTTATTAATGTCTTCTTAAACAGTACTGAGAAGACATCATACATTAGGTGCTAAAATCTTTATTAATGTTAATATTTACTCTGTGATTATACTTCTAGAAATCCACCTTAAAAACACTTGTCATGTATGATTCCAAAGATTTACTGCCATGATGTTCACCTCATCCTTATTTACTGGAGCAAATAGTTGTAAACATTGTAAATATCCTTCAACCCAGCTGTGAGTATGAATGTGTTTCAATACTTCATGATACATTCATTCAATAAAATATTGTGAAGTCTTTAAAATCTAAATTTTAGAATATTTAATCATGTGAAAGATAAAGTCCTCTCCTCCTTCTGCTTCTATGAAGCCATACTCTCATTCTGTTCCCCGATTCCACTGCCCTCTCTTTTTTCTGTCTCTTTAGTTGGATTTCCTTCTCTTCTCAATCACAGAACTCCTCCAAGGGTTATCATCTGATCTTGGATGCTCTGTTCTCCAAATCCAGTTCCAAGACCTACACCAGTGTCAGTGCCCACATTCATATCTCCATTCTCTGTTAACTCCAGATGCATAGATCACATTTCCTACTTTAA
>NW_004444397.1:146880-148155 GCF_000243295.1 Trichechus manatus latirostris | reverse complement strand
TTATTCATTATTGCAAAAGCAGTAGTTAGAGGCAAAATAAATAAAACTAAAGGAATTTGAATCTTAGGAAAATTACCACTACTATGTATTCTTCATTATAACAAAAGCAGTACTAATAGTTAAGATGCAGAAACAGCTACCCTGGAATACTGCAGAATTGCTCACAGCAGTGAATTCTACCTTCTACACACAGAAGCAATGATTAGGCCATAAGATTGAATACAGGGTAAGAATAACTTATAAATCTGTTGCCGTTGAGTCAATTCCAACCCATAGTGACCCTATAGGACAGAGTAGTACTTCCCCATAGGGCTTCCAAGGAACAGCTGGTGAATTTGAACTGTCAACCTTTTGGTTAGCAGACGAGCTCTTAACCATCAAGCCACCAAGGCTCCAGAATAACTTATAGGAATTCCAATCTCTTGAAAAGTACCACTGCAATGCACTATTCCTTATTGGAAAAGCATTACTTATTGTTCAGAAGCTAGGGGAGGAAAGAGGGAGGAGCCAGTAACAGCTGGAAACAATGAGTGGCATAAAGGTGAAAATGCTCACTACAACTGAATGAAGACTGACAATAGCTTATTCTCATGGTAAGGACATTCTCATGAGAACATATAATTGGGAAACATAGTGAGGAGTCTTATCTCACAGAAATAAAGGTAAACCTGTTAAAAGTTTAGAAAATTCACACATCCCGGGAGGCATCACCTCAGACAATGCTCAGTCTACACAAAAAATTAGGCTCCCACTCAGGATTTTTGAGTTTCAAGCATTTCAAAATGTTCCCACCTTGAGGCTAAATGTGTTAAAATCAGGCTATCCTGTTTGCAAAAAACTCCAGAGGCGTAAAAAGTGGAAGGGATACCATATGTCATATGGGTCTTGAAAGGGTTAAATCAAAAGCTTACTATGGCTTATAAGGCACTGGTCTCCCCCTCCAGTTTCCTCTTGGGTCTCTGACTTCCTCATTCCGTCTGCTCCAACCACACTGCCCTACTTCCAGCTCCTCAGACACACAGAGTTCCTTCCCACAGGGAGGCCCTCAGGCCTGCGCTTTCCTCTGCTGGAACCCTCTTGTGGTTATCTCCTTCTCAGACCCTCAGATCTCAGGTTTCCCATCATCTGGCTGATGGAGCCCCACTGAAGCCCTGCTAGGCCTTGTTCCAGCCTCTTTGTCCCATCAGAACACTTGGTTACGATCTCTAATCACGTGCTCACTGGCTGCTGTCTTCCTCTCTACATGATCAGCTCCAGGACAGCATGGGGATTGTT
>NW_004444397.1:110222-145564 GCF_000243295.1 Trichechus manatus latirostris | reverse complement strand
ACAGTGCATTTATTTATTTTTTATTGTACTTTAGATGAAGGTTTACAGAACAAATAGTTTCTCATTAAACAGTCAGTACACATATGACATTGGTTAACAACCCCACGACATGTCAATACTCTCCCTTCTCGAACTTGGAGGACTTTTTTTTGGTGAAAGTATACATAGCCACAGTTACACCATTTTGAAATTTTCTACATGTACAATTTAGTGACATGGATTACATTCCTCCAGTTGTACTACTATTCTCACTACCCTTTTCCAAATTATTCCATCACTATTATCTTCATCTCACTGCCCCCTTGAGTTGCTGTTGTCAATATGATCCCACATAGATAATTCTTTTTTTGTGTGTGTACCTTAGATGAAGGTTTACAGAACAAATAGTTTCTCATTAAACATTTAGTACACATATTGCCCTATGAC
Source organism: Trichechus manatus latirostris (assembly GCF_000243295.1). Lineage (NCBI taxonomy): Eukaryota > Metazoa > Chordata > Mammalia > Sirenia > Trichechidae > Trichechus > Trichechus manatus. Next base: position 145,138 of record NW_004444397.1, on the reverse strand, counting down.
AATGGTTAACAACCCCACGACATGTCAACACTGTCCCTTCTCAACCTTGGGCTCCCTATCACCAGCTTTCTTGTCCCCTCCTGCCTTCCAGTCCTTGTCCCTGGACTGCTGTGCCTCATTAATCCCATTTTGTTTTATGAGGCTGTCCAATACCCGGCTGAAAGCTGAACTTTGGGAGTGACTTCACCACTATGTCTGGGGGCCATACTCTCAGGGTTTCTCCAGTCTGTCAAACCAGTAAATCTGGTCTTTTTTTTTGTGTGTGTGTGTGTGAGTTAGAATTTTGTTCTACATCCTTTTCCAGCTCTGCCCAAGACCCTCTATTGTGATCCCAGTCAGAGCAGTCAGTGGTGGTAGCAGGGCACCATCTAGCTGGAGGCTGTGGTAGCTGTGGTCCCTTAGTCCTTTGGACTAATCTTTTCCTTGTATTTTGTTCTCCCAGCAATTCAGTCCCTCGGGGAGTTCTAAAGTGTCTATGGAGCTTCCGTGACCTTTCTTTGTACAAGTTGTGCTGGCTTCCCCAGTATTGTGTACTGTCATGCCCTTCACCAAAGTTTCCACTTATCTATTGTCTGTTTAGTTCCCCCCCACACCCCTCCCATCCCTTGTAACCAGCAAAGATCTTTTCTTTTTGTGTGTAAACATGAGTTTTTACGGTAGACTTCTCATACAATACTTGTCCTTCTGTGAATGACTTATCTCACTGGGCATGATGTCCTCCAGTTTCATCCATGTTATGAGATGCTTCACAGATTCATCACTGTTCTTTATCATTGCATAATACTCCATTGTGTGTATGTACCATAGTTAGTTTATGCATTCGTCCATTGATGGGCTTCTAGGTTGTTTCCATCTTTTTGCTATTGTGAACAGTGCTGCAGTGAATATGGGTGTGCATATGTCTATTCGTGTGATGGCTCCTATTTCTCTAGGATATATTCCTAGGAGTGGGATTGCATTTTGTAATTTTTTTTTTCCTCTTACTCTCCTGTGCTGAGTTCTTTTTGTTTGTGGATTTTTTTTTCATTTCTTCTGTTTTTGCTGGTTTTGTTTTTACTGAGACTTTATGTTTTTCTTCTTTATTTTGATGAATAAGTTTGTTAACTTTCTTTGTGGTTACCTTGGAATTTACCCTTATCTTCCTCAATTTGAACCAGTCTATTATTACTTGGTACCGTCTTGTGTTCTTCTCTATTAGAAGGTTCTATACCTACACCGTTTAGTCCCTCTTTTATTGTCCTGATGCTGTTGTCATTTACAGATTAACCTCTCTGGTTCCCTGTTGTAATTATTTTGGTTTTGCATAGTCCTTAAGTGTTCGTTTCCTAGGTTAGTATCTGGCTTGTACAATCCTGTGTGCTAGATTCAGCCTGTGGTCTGATGTTCTTTGTTCTCAGATCGAAGGACTCCCTTTAATAACTCCTGTAACTTTGGTTTGGTTTTTACGTAGTCCCTTAATTTCTGTTTATCTGGAAATGATCTAATTTCGCCAACGTATTTGAAGGAGAGTTTTACAGGATATGTTATTCTTGGCTGGCAATTTTTTTCTTTCAAGGTTTTATGTATGTCATCCCATTGCCTTTTTGCCTGCATGGTTTCTGCTGAATAATCCAAGCTTAATCTTATTGTTTCTCCTCTGTATGTGACTTTTGTTTTTCTCGAGCTGCTGTCAGGATTATTTGTTTGTCTTTAGTTTTAGCAAGTGTGATTATGATATGCCTTGGTGATTTTCTTTTGGGGTCTATCCTATATGGGGTTCGTTGAGCTTCTTGGATGGTCAGCTTTTCATCCTTCATGATATTTGGGAAGTTTTCTGTCAGCAATTCTTCAATGATCCTCTCTGTGTCTTCTGTTTTTTCCCCCCTGTTCTGGAACTCCAATCACTTGCAGATTTTTGCTTTTGATTGTATCACACATAATTCTCAGTGTTTCTTCCTTTTTCTTGGTTCTTTTTCCTAATTTTTCCTCAAATAGAGTTGTATCCAAAAGTTTGTCTTCAATTTCACTGATCCGATCTTTCATCATTTCAAACCTGCTCCTCAGCCCTTCTATGACACTGTCCATTTCTGAAATCTGGTTTATCTTTTGGATTTCTAATTGTTGTTTTTGTATAATTTCTAGTTGTGAATTTACTTTGGCATTTTGTTCCTGTATTATTTTCTTGAATTCTTCCATTTTTTTCTCTGTATTTTCCATGAATTTGTCTGCCTTTTCCATGAATTTGTCTATTTTGTCCTCATTTTTGTCTGCTTTTTGCTTCAACTCTTGGATAATTCTGAATATTAGAGATTTGAATTCCCTATCAGTTAGGTCTAGTGCCTTCTCTTCTACTGGAAGGTCATTTGGTGTTTTATTTTGGACACCTACTGGAACCATCCTGTCCCATTTTAGTAAATGTTTTGTTATTGTCTGCTGTTTTCGAGGCATTCAGTGGTTATTTTCCTTGTTTATTGATTGTAGATTTGTTTGTTTCATCCTGCTTTTTTGTTTTATTTGGTTATGTCTGAGCAGGCGGGCTGTGTGTACTTTGTTGTTTGCTCGTCTGTGGGCACAGTACTTTTCACCTCCTTCTCCAATAGCCAGGGTCAGTCACTCAGGTATGGTATAGCAGGGCAGGTCCAGCTGAAGGGGAGTTGCTGGGATGGGTTTGTGGCATGTACCAGGGATGACAGTGCAGACCAGGAATCAGTGCAGGGCAGGTTCCAGTAGGCTGTGCTTGTGTTGCTTGGGAGTGTGATGTCCAGTGAGCGGTGCAGGTAAGCAGGAAGAAGGGGTTAGATTGTGATGTATGGAGCTAAGATGGATACAGGAAAGATGAAAGAGAGGAGAGAGGAACAGGAGCCAAAAACATACACACGAACAAGAAAGAGTGCTAAGGGAGCTTGCTATTGGAGTGGAGAGATGAGAGACTGAAAAATGAGGAAAAACAAAAATGAAAAAAAGAAAAAGGATAAAAGAAAAAAACGAATAAATCAAGAAACTGGAAATGAAGAAAGACAAAAAGAGAATAAGAGAGAGAAGAAAACAAAACAAGGAAATAAAACAAAACAAAACAAAAAAAAAAAAAAACAAGAAAAAAGGAAAGACCCCAGGGATGTCCCTGTGCATCTGCACAGAGTAAGGGAGTAGTTTCCAGGCCGCATGGTACTGCCCAGCTAGAAGGGGCTCCCAAGCCGAGAAAAGAAAAAGAAAACAAACAAACAAATCAAAACAGAACAAATCAGAGCAAACAAACAAGCCCCAGGGGTCCTACCAGCATGGCGGCACAGGCTGGGAAGCAGTTTCATGGTCAATTGGAGTTTGGTAGCCTTTCAGGAAGAAGAAGAGATGGTGCATGGAGCCAGGTATTTGAGAGAAAGGAGGGGAAGTGGTGAGAGGTAAGGAAGAAATCTAAAGAAGTGGAAAAAAGCAACACCAGCAGTCAACAAAAGGCATTCAGGGAGCCAGCCAGTGCGGGCGGGTGGAATCCAAGTGACACCGGCGTGCTTCCCGGCCAAGAGACTGTGGCTGCATGAAGCAGAGGAGGCTAAGTAGGGGTGAAGAAAGGTGGGGGGTGGGAACATGTATATCGCTGGTTACCAGTTGTTCTGTCTCCTGCTGGAACCTCCTTGAAGCTGCTTTCTCATACCCTGTGTATGCCGATCTCCAGTAGGAGTCCAAAATGGTGGAACTGTGCTGTGGTAGCTGATAGGGGACCTCTGCATGTAGTTCTCCTTGCTCTCTGTTCTTGGTCAGTTTCTTATTCCATATGTTGCTTGGCTGAGTACTTTATCCCTTCATTTGATGCGTAGGTTTTCAGGATTGATGTGTGACTCTGTTTGACTTAGTTTTTCTGATCTTTGCTGCAGAGGGACGGCAAGATGCTTCTGACTATAGTGCCATGTTGCCCAGAAGTCCCGCATTTATTTTTTTAATAGGAAGAAACAATGTTATTTTTTAAAGGGCACCAATTTTAAGTGGAAGTTTTCAGTCGGCAGGAGAGGCCCAGTTGAGCTCTGGAGTGTGTCTTGAGAGTCCCTGTTTCAAGAAGACATAATGAGCACATCCCTGAGTTGGCCAATTTGCTGATTTTAATTCTTTCACGAGTGAATCTGCTTCCCTGAGGCTGACTTCTTCCCCCACATTTCCTTCTTAGCAGGGTGAGGAGGCTCTGGCCCCCTCCTCCCTGGATCTCATAGGGACTTTTTATCTTTCTCCTTAACTGAAGAAAGTTAACCCAGGATCAGAGGACATACAGAGATGACACCCAGAGCTTAATTCCACCTGCATTTTAACAAGCTGCTTCTGACTTCACAGGCTGCACCTGCAGAGAAGATTACAGACTAATGCCAGCCACCTCCCCACCCCCCGCTCCAGCAGAGCCTCTCATCTTTCATCTCCAAAGAGAGAGGTGCCCTGCCCCAATTCCAGGACAGACAGGTAGCAGACAGAGTCCTCCACCCTGAGGACTGACCTAGAACACAGAGACCCCCTTCAGCCGGAGGCAGGAAGGCTCCCTGGTCAGGCCCACTTACTTTTCCTCCATGCATGCTTACCCCACCACACCCAGACCCCAAACGTTAATTATACCAGGAGAATTTGCAGTCCTCTGCAAGCCAGCTCAGGTTACCTCAAGTCATCTTGTTACTTCTTTGAATGCTTCTCCCTGGAATACTCATACCTTCTCCCTGCCCTCATTCAAATGAAAATCTCACTTATCCTTCCAGCTCATCTCAAGAACCATCCCATATATGTGAAGCTCCCCAGGTGCTGTGTTACTGTGCCCTCCCTGCCTTTGTGTATGTCCAATTATAGTAAGTAACTCTGTCATGGGGGGGGGTTGGCCTTTGCACAGACCGTAGCAGAATTTGCACACATAAAAATCAAAATAAAGACATGTCCCCCCTCCCCAGTATAACACAGATTTCACTTCAGTGCATAGCTCCTCCATCGCCTCTGGAGCACCACTCCCTGACTGGACACTCTCTTCCTGCTATCTGGAGCCTCCTGTGTCTAGGATCAGCTTTGGGCCGCCACATTCGGTGGCTGTTTGTACTAATGGATCTGGCTTCTGGAGAGACACTCAGCCACATTTTCTCTCCTGAGTCCTTGGAATTCCACTCAGATGGCAGAAGCTCTCTGCTCCTACTCTCCTGGTCAAAACTACACAAATTCTTCCCTCTCTTTCTGCCAGGGGAGGGGGCTTTGCACTTGCTGAGTTGTGTGAGAATTGTCTTACTACATTGCTGACTCCTTGGGTACACTGAGGAGCTTCCTGCTGGCCAGATCTTTCCCTTTCTACTTGTGTCATCCAGGCTTGATGCCCTGTGCCCAGTGTCACTAGTGTGAACCTTGATCTTGGTCCCTGTACTAAGATCGCACTCATCACCTGTCTGACTGTCAGCCTCCACCCCTCCCCAGTCCTCTACCATATGTATATGTGTATGTGTGTGTGTATGTGTTTGTGGGCCCAAGTGTGAAGGGTGCTACCTAAGAACGGACTCCCCTATTTTCTGCCTGGACTCTGGTGATTAGCTGTCTACATTTTGATCTCTGCCCACTGTGGACTCTCCTCTGACCTTTTCACTCTAGATCCCAATGTTACTTGTTTCCCTGGAACTAAAGAGTGCCATGCATGACATACCAAGTTTATTTGATAACTTGGAGGGGATTGTTTTTAATCTTCCTCGGCATAAATGGTTAATGTGCTTGGCTGCTCACTGAAAGTTTGGCAGTTGAATCCACTCAGCAATATCTTGAAAGAAAGGCCTGGCAATCTACTTACAAAAAAGCAGCCACAGAAAATCCTATGTAGCACAGTTCTGCTCATACACATGTGGTTGCCATGAGTTGGAATTGACTTGAAAGCAACTGTTTTTTCCTCTACATAACACAATTATTTTTAGTATTAATCATGATAACAATCATGGCCAAAAATAAAAACACGGACAGTAAAAATCTTGTACTGAATTTCAATTAATTGTGAACCTGTGGAGATAAGTACAAAATGACTGTTTATTTCACTGCTTTAACATTTAAACTCAACCTCCAAATGTTCACATGGAATGACAGAATTGAAGTAACTAGAGTTCTCTTTGTTTTATAATTACAGCGTTATCAATGGCAATGTCTAAATCTCCTGTTTAAACACAGGAGCATGGGGGAGCACAAGGGCTGAAGACATGAACTGCACAGGAAGCCAGCTGAAATGTTTCCGAACTTTTAAGCATTTACTCTTGAAGTAACCACTAGTAGTGGAGTCTACATCTGCTGGGGCCAAATGTATAACTGGTATTTCTCTAAATTAATTTCAGTGTTAAATATATTGTTTATTAAAGGATAAGTAATACAATTCAACAATAATCAGAACAACTGTTTTAGAACTTAGGTCACAAAGAGTTTGTTTTGGAAAAAGCATTTTATTACTGAATTTGTTTAGAATTGCCAGAGCATGGGAATAATGTAAAGCAAGTTGGTGTTCAGTTAGTTTCAGTAATCATAAATTCTCTGGAGACAATGCAGCTGATCCTTGCTGCACCCAGGGGGGCCATGCCCACTGTTTTGCCTCCTGATGCTGCCGACCCTGTCCGGCTGGCTGGACCTCTGCACCCTGCAGGGTTTTCCCAGGGGTCCTTCTTGCCTGATCTTGTTGCTGTAATGCCAGACCCTCCCCTTACTACAAGAACACTGTGAGCCCCTAAGAAATCCCGAAAGATGCCAGGCAGGCAGATGTTCCATAGAAGAAGTCCGGAACAGTCATCGAGGTAAGGAGAGACATCTCCCAGGAGTCACATGTCCAGGTGATCACAGAGGCTGGGAGGCTCTTTCATGGAACATCTCCATCACAGGTACTCACCTCAGTGATGTCACTAGAAGGGGGTGGGGGGTGCAGACCATGCCTCCTGACACTGCCAGAGGGGTGACACCAAAATGACCCTGGGGTCTACGGTGGTGGCAGTAGGTAGACTGGAGCTGTCGGTGGAAGGGCAGCCAAAGCAGTGGCATCACTAGGGTTGGAGTCACCTGTCATTCAGTGGTGGTAACTCATCACTACTCCCCTTACCCAACAGTCACTAGGGTTGGTGTCACCCGTCACCTAGTGCAATAACTCATCACAACCTCCCACCTTCCATCATAGGTGGAAAGATGGTGATGGGGGACCGTCTCACAGGAGTTGGTGTTGAAGCCATTCCATTAGGAATAAAGTTTGCAGAAGATAGACAAAGCCCAGAACAGCACAGCAAGGTTGAAAGGGCCAGAGACTCCTCTGCAGCCTCTGACACTATGCTCTGCTTTCTTCTCTCAGCAAGTTAGCACTTCTCCAAAAATCAGTAGGGTCAGAAATCATAAGTACCTGGCCAAGAGGAGGACTGGTTGCCCAGAAGAGCAAAGGAGTCGCACTTCATCCAGAAGGTGTTAGTCGGAACACAGGGATGGCTCATCTCCACAGTGACTGTCTCTGTGTCCCCTCCCATCCCCACTAGTTGTCAATGATGTAGCCATCCACAGCCACACACACCCACCCACTCTCTCTCACTGACTCACCCCACCATGCACCACCCATGGGCCCTGCTCAGAGTCCCTCTCTTGCTCCCATTGCCACACTCACTCCCAGTGCTGCAGTGATAATAACTGCATTTGCAGTCTGGGTCATTATGTGGCCCCTGGGGATCTCACTGATGAGCTCTCTTCGGCTGGAAGCTGTTGAGCAGAGACAAACACCCTAAAGGAGCACAGGCAGTTTTCAGTTATAGATCAACAGAAATCTCCTGCTGAGTGTGCTCCATCAGAACAGCAGTGGGCAAGCTGGGGGAGGAGCCCACTTGGGGAAGAGCTGATTTTAGCTCTCTACATGCTGGACATTGGGGATTTCTGTCCAACTCTCCCTCTGGACTCCACATCCATTTTGACCCAACTGCAGTGGCATAAAGGTGGGGGGTAGTGACAAGAACAATCGCCTCTATGGGGAGGAGTGTTTTGTCACTGACTCTGAGTTTAGAATTGCTGGAACATGGGGATAATATGCTGCAGATCAACTTTTAGTGGATTTTAGTATTATTTTTAAATTTTGTATAGACAAAAAATGAAACAGTTGTCACTGAGTTGATTCTGACTCATGGCAACCCCATGTGTGTCAGAGTAGAACTGTGCTCCATACTGTTTCAAAAGCCTGATGGTCAGGCCTTTCTTCCCAGGTGCTTCTGAGTGGCTTCAAATCGCCAATTTTTCAGTTGGCTGCTGAGCAGTTTAACTGTTTGCACCACCCAGGGACTCCCTACAGACAGTACACCCCTTATTCCATGCACATAGGACAGGCTGTCTCATTGCCCTACCCTTAGCATGATGCTGCCCATCTGGGTATCGGTGACCTTGCCCACTAGTAAACCAAAGCCAATCACTGTCAGAGGATCAGATCCATCAGATAGGCATATTCAGAGTGGTCATACCTGTTGTTGTAGGAACTTGATTTTCCTGCTCTGTGTAGTTCAGGTGTGACTATTCCAAGCCTACCCAGAGAAAATGCCTAAGCCAGTCAATATCCTTCATTCTCTTGACCATAATGATTGGATCAAGTACAGACGTATAACCTAACTGATCCATGAGAAGCACATTCAAGACTTTGAATGAGAAAGACTCCTTCATCCTTCTGTAGTTTCTGGGAGGAAGATATTCTATAAACTTGGAATAGTGACCACCATCTCAAATGGAGAACTTGAGTGTGGAGGCAATACAAAGGGAAGCAGATGGGGAAGAGGAGGAGATATCTAATGACCTTGATGGAATAATGGGTCCAGCCATTTTAAGAGCCAGCTCTTCTCTGATAGTCTCAGTTACATGAGCCAATACATTTTTTAAAGACATTTTAAGTTATATTTTTCCTAACTGCAACACAAAAAGTAACAATGAATAAAGAGCTTGGTGCCAGAAGTGGGTATGAAAAGTAGCAAACCCTAAAATGGAATTGACTATATTATTGTAGGACCACAAGAACTCCTCCATTCCTGCTGGGCAGTTGTTGACTTATGTTATACAAGATGTTCACTTATATCCTGGGACTCAGACTGTGCACTTACAGAGCCTACAGCTTTAAGTGGCTTTGTGAGAATAAAATAAACAAAGAGCAACATGTTGTCTGTGCCTGAAAGTCTTCAGTGGGTTATATTGTTTTGAACCCCCTTAGAGCAGCAACCAAAATGGAAGTTATGGTGAGTCATCAGAGCCCTGAAGCTTAAAGCTTAGGGAGCATAAAACTCTAGTTAAAGCTTTATATTCAAGTAGTTACATTAAGAGAGAAGAACTGATAGTGGCAGATACAAGTCTGTGGTTGCTCAATTTTTTTTTCTAAATTTTAATTATTTTGATATTGTTGAGACTATACACAGCAAAACATACACCAATTCATCAGTTTCTACATGTACAATTTAGTGATATTGATTACATTTTTCCAGTGTGCAACCATTCTCACCCTCTTTTTCTGAGTTGTTCCTCCCTCATTAACATAAACTCACAATCCACTAAGGTTCCTATCTAATCTTTCGTATTACTGTTGTCAGTTTCATCCCATATAGATTGTTCTTAAAAGAGCATAATGCTCAAGGCCGACCTTTTTTCACTAGTTAAGCTAAACTATTGTTTGATTTTAAGATGACTTCAGGGGTTATTTTTGTTTTAAGCTTTAAAGATTATCTCAAGGCAATAGTTTTAGGAGTTCATCCACCTTCCATGGCTGCAGAAAGCCTGGATTCCATGAGAATTTGAAAATCTGTTCTGCATTTCCTTCTTTTGATCAGGATTCTTCTATGAAATACTGGAATCAAAATGTTCAGTAATGGTAGCTGGACACCATCGAGATCTTCTGGCCTCATGGCAAAGGAGGCCATTGTTCATGGAGGCAATTAGCCACACATTCCATATCCTCCTCTTATTCTTGATTTTCCTTTTTCCTCTGTTGCTCCAAGTTAATGGAGACCAATTGTGCCTTGGATGGCCACTTGCAAGCTTTTAAGACCTCAGGTATTATGCAATGAACTAGGAGCTAGAACAGAATCATAAATATGTTATTAGGCCAATTAACTGTGATGTCCCATGAAACCATGACCCTAAACTTCTGTCATGGATTAAATTATGTCCCTCTAAATATGTGTCAATTTGGCTAGTCTATGATTCCCAGTATTGTGTAGTTATCCTCCATTTTGTGATCTGATTATCCTCCATATTTTGATGTGTTGTAAAACCTTGCTTCTATGCCTGTGGTTATGATCCCATTTGGCGGTGAGCTGTCTGTTATTAATGAGGCAAGTTTAGGTCATGTTAATGAGGATTAGGGTGGGATGCCAAACTTTTACTCAGGTCATTGCCCTGATCAATGTAAGGGGTGTGGTCTGCATCACCTTTTATCTTACAAGAGATAAAAGGAGAGAGAAACAAACAGAGAGGGGGACCTACTACCACCAAGAGAGAAGAGCCAGGAGTGGAGCATGTTCTTTGACCCAGAGTCCCTGCACTGAGAAACTCCTAGACCCAAGGGAAGATTGATGAGGAACTTCCCCCACAGCGGACAGTGAGAGAAACCTTTCGCCTAGAGCCAGCACCCTGGTTTCTGACTGCTAACCTCCTAAACAGTGAGAGAATAAATTTCTATTTGTTAAAGCCACCATTTATGATATTTCTGTTATAATAGCACTAGATAACTAAGACAACTTCCAAACCAAGGAACCAAACCCCATGAGGTGTTTGGTTGTACATAAACAGCCTCAGCAACTACTCTTATCTGTTGTTGTTGTTGTTATAAATATATCTATCACACAACTTTTGCCAGTTCAACATTTTACAGCTGTACAACTTATTGACAGCAATTACAATAATTAGCTGTGCTACTCTACCCTTAATGATTGCTCAGTTTTTGAGACAACTCCCAATCTCCATACCTATCAGGACCTGGGGGTCTCCAAACATTCCCCTGCATATCCATCTACCTGGTTATCAAGTTGAATTGGTGCTTGCCAGGTGTCATGGATTGAATTATGTCCCCCAAAAATATTTGTCAACTTGGCTGGGTCATAATTCCCAGTATTATATAATTGTGTACCATTTTGAATCTGATGTGATTTCCTTATGTGTTGTAAATTCAATCACTATGATCTAATAAGATGGATTAGCAGCAGTTATACTGCTTGAGATATAGAAGAGTGAAGCAAGCAGAGACACATGGGAACCTCATACCACCAAGAAAGCAGTGCTGGGAGCAGAGCGCACCCTTTGGACCTGAGGTTCCTGTGTAGAGAAGCTCCCAGACCAAGGTAAGACTGCTGACAAGGACCTTCCTCCAGAGCCGACAGAGAAGAGAAAGTCTTCCCCTGGAGCTGACACCCTGAATTTGGACTTTTAGCCTACTGGACTGTGAGAGAATAAATTTCTCTTTGTTAAAGCCATCCACTTGTGGTATTTCTGCTATAGCAGCACTAGATGACTAAGACACCAGGAAAGCCTTTTTCTAAGCCCCAGTTGATGAGTTTTGTCTTCATAATTACTGCCCAAGCAGGCCCTGGAAGAGAGCTCCACATCATTCTGTGTCCACTCTTGGCCCAAGTGTGAGTTCAGGGAGCTCATTCCCTATCAGTCCATTCAAGCAGGAGACCCACTGGGTAATTATGCTGAGAGCATGCGCAATAAATAGCCCCAACGGACCGCACACATTTAAGCTGAATCACAAAGTAACTTGTAGTGGAGATACTTGAAATATGCTTACAGTAGCACCCAATGGGAGGAGAAAACTATATTATACAGTAAAAAACAGCATAACTACAGGCTTAATTATAACCAATTTTGAGGGCAAACCAGATTAAGTGTTCTAATTCAATGAGGTATCTTTTTTAAAGGACTTTAATAAATATCTAGAGTTAGTGACTGACATTCCTACATAATTTTACCCTTTAAAATTTGACTATAAATATAATAAAACAAACTAGATAGAATTCTGGACTTTGGCCACTTATTATTGACCATATGATCTGGGAGTCTCTTAACATCTCCAGCCTAAACTTCTTCTTCCATTATGACATGGTATATAAAGAGTAATTTCACAGACTCTGGATGTGTGACTCCTATCAGCCCAAACAAGGGAACGGCCAGCACAGAACATTACAGGTTAGTATTAAGGATTGTCTACCACCCATCTGTCAGTTTGTCATCCTGCAGTGGCTGGCATGTTGTTGTGATGCTGGAAGCTATGCCACCAGTATTTCAAATACTGGCAGGGTCACCTATGGTGGACAGGTTTCAGTGGAGTTTCCATACTAAGATAGACTAGGAAGAAAGGTCTGGAGATCTACTTCCAAAAATTAGCCAATGAAAATCCTATGAATCACAATAGAATATTGTCCAATATAGTGCTAGAAGATGAGCTCCCTAGGTTGGAAGGCACTCAAAATACACAGTGGCTGCAACAATGGCCTGGAGCATGCCAAATATTGTGAAGGTGTCGCAGGACTGGGTGACACTTAGTTCGTTTTACTTGGGTATCTCCAAGAGTTGGAGCCAACTTGATGGCAACTAACAACAACATCACGTACTAGCTGCTGGTCGTTGGAGGGATGAGCATAGTCTCTCTCCTCAAGCTTCTTCAGAGAGCCGAGAGCAGCCAAACGTGTACTGTTCTCTTATCGCCCCTCCTTGCTTCACATCTCATGTGGGCTCAGAGGCATGTGGGCCTTTCCTTGTGGTATGTGCATGGCCACGCAGCCTTTGTTTTTCCTGAATCACATTACATGTTTGTTTGCTCTCCTTTAATCCATTTCTCTTTGAGAAAAGTGATATTAGGAACATGGACTTTCAGCACTGAAGGGACCTAGGAAAGTCACTGGGTACAAATCTACCTTCCTTTTGCTCTTGTTTAACGTTGGAATGGTGAACCAGCTTTGCCCCAGGCTGCAGATCTGGGTCTGGATTCTGGTGTTCTGATGACGAGTTCTGTGCAATGCGCACTGTGCTGTTGTGACCTCCTGCCCAGGTGGTCTTTAAAACTCCTTCCTGGGTGTCCTTCACATCAGAAAAGAGTTGTGCTGCTTCCTCCACAAGATGAATGATATCTTTCCACTCACCCTCTCCAGGCAGGAAGATCCCAAGCTCAGGACCAGTGCCCAGGACTCTGGGTCAAGAGTGGGGACTGGCCATCAGGCCCTCTCAGATGCTGGTATATGAAGGCAGGGAGTGATCTGAGTTGTACAACATCAGGGGAAATCAACCCCTAAGACCCATCCCCATCCTGCTCTGAAGGCTCATCCAAGGAGAATCTTGCCTGCTGATAGCAGTGTTCGAAAAATCCGACAGGGGTCAGCAGATGGTTTGATGCCTTCCTTAGCGTTCCTTCTTGAAATGAAGGAGGTGGATCAACCATAGGGGAGACCATTCCAAGCCTGCTTAAGCAGACATTCCATCCCAGCCAGAGCCACCAGGAGAGCCCTCTGGTTACCATAGAAACAGCTGTGGGAAGCCAGAGAGTAGATGCCACAGTTTAACTTGGTTTAAATGCAAATTCTGTGGGTAATTAAGAGACAAACCACAGTAAGAACATTACAGGAGATATATTGTCACTGGTAAGGTAATAAATGCCTGCCTTGAAATTGATGCAATGAAAAATTTGACAGTTTGTCTCAGCAAGAAATTCTGTCTTAAAAAGAAAAACCCTCCACCATTTCTATCTTCCCCTCCAGTTCTGGAAATTGTCATTCCACGGTTGTTTTTTACAATAGAAACTCAAGCTTGCAATGGTTTAAAAACTCTTATCATTAGCAGAGGTCTCCTCACTTCCCCAGAGCCCTCACTGATGCCTTTCGTGGGCTCTAATTCCATTGACATTTCAGCTTCAGTTTTCCTGGTGTTGAAGAATCAATTGGTTTGAAGGGGACATTTTCTCTTCTTGGTCATTTTACCTCAGACCAGTCCCTTGGAGCAAGTGTGCATGTGAGTGCTACATTAATAGGCCCTGGGTGCTCAGCCTGCCCACCGCAGACTCGCCTCTCATAGCTCCAGGACATACCTAAGTAACTGGAAGGTTCACTTCACTAAGCTCAAGCAGGCACAAAAGAGAGGGTCCAATCAAGGCATACTTTGGCTGGTAATTTAAAACTTGCACGGCTCGCTCCCCTCCAGATGAATGGTCTGAATTAGATCTGAGACGGCAGCAGGATAGACTTGGGATACTATCATTGCATTTTGCAGTTTGTTTTGTGAATCAAATGAAATAACACACGTAGAGGCTTAAGTCCAGTACCTGATGGGTGGTTAGTGCTCCATAAAGGGCAGTCCACATCTTTCTCTATCTACCACATCACAGCCAGGTGCTTTTGAGCTGATTCGGACTCATGGCAACACCGTGTGTGTCAGAGTAGAACTGTGCTCCATAAGGCTGAATTTTTAGAGGTAGATTGCCAGGCCTTTCTTCCGAAGTGCCTTTGAGTGCGCTCGAACCTCTAATCTTTTCTCTACCTAGGTATCTTGAAATAACCCCCAAACATCATTAGAAGCCAGCATTTGGGATGGATTACTATTTAGACTAGTCAGACTCTCCAGTGACTCCAATCATATTAAGAGGGTTTTTATTTTTTATGGCAAAAATAAATTTTCAGTTACCTCTACTTGAAGATAAAATGGTGAAAAGAATTCCAAAGAGATGGCAGAATAAGATGAATAACAAGGACTCTATTCCCCCTAATGTACATCATTATTACTATTAAATCATCTAATTCAAGGAGTATTCAACAGCAAATAGCAGCAGTAGCAATTACAGGCAATAACAAGGACCCTAGGAACGGAAGGCACACAGAATTTTTTATTTCAGCCATGCCACTCTAAGCTCCATCCTGGGGAATAGTCTGTGTTCAACCATGCCTCCTCCTTGGCAGAGGAATCTGCTCCCGCCCCTGGCATGGGCTGCAGCAGAGGGTCTGGAAACCATCTAAGAGCACCTGGGCCACTGGGGTAGGTGTCAGGAACAGCTCCCAGCTGTTAAGCAGCTGTGGTCCTGGGTTGAGTCCCCTAGTGCAGGCAAACAGTGATGGCATCTCTGGCCTTCTCCTCGAGGCCCCCAAAACCTTGATCTCTAGCCCCAGTACCAGGTAGTCCTTGAGGCTTTTGACCACACTCACAGATAAGTGAAAGAACACAACCATCTAATTGTTTAATTTTCTGTTTCTGAGTCAGGCGGGGGCATATTTCAGCCCCAAGGTGTAGGAGAAAATGGAGAACGTAACCTCTCCCATTGACTTGTTGTTTAAGGCCAGACCTTTGCTGGGAATGAGCTTTAAAGGCAGCTCCTAAGACAACCAGGGAAGAGTGAAGATTGGCACATCCCATGAAGTACCAAATCCCGGTCCTTACATACAATGTGACAGCACAGACAACCAAACAAAACAACGATGGGAAAAGTAAGACGTGGTGTTTCAAATAACCAAATAGTTTACGTCAAATAAAAATAGTCCACAGATACTCCCCACATTACCCTGAAACCCTCCCCCGGACCCCATCCTTTGTTCTCCTTCCAGCACAATGGGCAAATATCCATTAAAACCATACTGATTCTGGGAGTTTCTGTACATGTGTATCTTTTCACCATTGCATGATCAGATCCTGAATGGCCAATAACACACCTTAGTTACCTTTGACTATCCACTGTCTGGTATGCCTCTAGTGGATACAAATGTTTGGGGACTGTTTATTGAATGAATAATAAAATTACTGAATAAATAAATGAATGGATTAGGAAAGGAATTATGAAAAAGAACCTGGAGATTTAGCCTCCCAATAAAAGGTATCTGAAGAATCAGCATCAATAATTACAGATGTAATAGAAGAAAACTTTGCAGAACTGAAAAGAAAATAGTAAAGGGATCTGAGATGAGAAATAGAGAAGGATCATCACATGCTGGACAGCATTAATAGTAAGAAAACATGGCAAGACACATCTGGAGGGTGGAGGGAGGTTTTCAGTTTCAAAGATTAAGACTCCTTGAAGCTTTCAAGTAGAAAAGAAAAAAAAAGTTACATGTCATCCTTCAAAAAAAAAAAATTGACTTATAAGAATAAAACCCTGATTGTTCCCAATTCAAAGAAGAAGAAAGTGGAGCAGATGGTTCTAAGACATGGAGGGTTTTGAGAAGAGATTGCCTTTGTTTCAACAGGACTATTAACCTTGAGAATAGTGTGACTCTCCCACAGGACTTCATTTGCAAAGGCTCCAGCCAGCATGGCTTGGAATCAGCTGTCTCTGCCTCTGTAGGAGGAATGTGGGCCCCAAGGCACCTTGTCACAGCTCTGGAGCTCTGGAATCCTGGGGGTACAGCAAGAGCCGGCAGAGGTGCCGCAGCTGTGCAGAAAGACTTGGCTGAGCAGGCCTGAACTCTCATCCTTGGAAAGGTTATCCCTTGGCTGGCATCTGGGATCTTAGATTTCAGCAGGGTTCCCACCATTAACCGATAAGATGGTTCACCAAGCCTAAACTTTGGTACATACAAATATGGTTTATGCTGAATACCTGCTTTCCTTATAGGACCGTGGAATTTTGGTACGTGCTCTGCAGACAATGCCTACATGACCAAGCCAATTTAAAAAAAAAAAAAAAAAAAAATTGCCATTGAGTTGATTCTGACTCATGGATACCCCATGTGTGTCAGAATAGACCTGTTCTCCACAGGGTTTTCAAGGCTGTGACCTTTTAGAAGTAGATCGCCAGGAATTCCTTCCCATGTGCTTCTGGGTGAGTTCGAACTGTCAAGCTTTCAGTTAGTAGTTGAGCGCTTACCCATTTGTGCCACACAGAAACTGTTACACGCCCAGCCCTCAAGAAAAGGTTGGCTGCTGAGAGTCTAACAAGCTTCCCATGACAACCTTCAATACGTGCTGGCATAACTCATTGAGAGGGGAATTAAGCATGTCCTGTGCGACTCCACTTCCTGGGTGATACAAACACCTAAGTGCTCGGCTACTAATTGAAAGGTTGTCAGTTCAAACCCACCCAGAGGCATGTCAGAAGACAGTCATGGTGATCTATTTCCAAAAAAATAAGCCATTGAAAATCTTGTGGACACAAACAGACTGAAAATGGAAGAATGGAAAAAATTATTCCATGCAACCAGTAACCAAAAAAGAGTAGGTGTTGCCATACCGATGTTCAGATGCAAATAATCCTGGGGATCTGAGTAGTGACAGAGGGCAAAGTAAGCTGGGGCTTTAAGAGACATTTCAGAGATTCAAGCAGCAGTATCTATGATGGACTGGTTATTAGTCATTCAAGAGAAGGAGGACTTGAGAACAAATGTCCCGTGAGATTGCTAAACTGATTCATTTAACTGAGATTTAGCAAAGAAGGGAGCATAGAATACAACACACTACACACATTCTAACCCCACTCTAGAACTGTTACTGGGAAAGTCCACGTAGCTTTGCTTCAGTTAATTCTGAAAACTATTTGCCTATAAACTTATTGCCACCGAGTCAATTCTGACTCTAGTCCTATAGGATTTCCAAGGAGCAGCTGTTAGATTCCAACCAAGCTCTTAATTCTGGAATTTTTTTTTTTTTTTTTTGGTCGAAAAAGATACCGGAATTTTGAGAGAACCAGCGAAGATACAATTCATTGCCGCATATAATAGTCCTGACTCGTGGGTGTGCTGTACGCTATCCCGCCAGATGTGGGGAAAGTGGCAGTAAAACCCCCTTGGTTTTCGAGGATTGTCGTGGGATATTGAATGCCAGCCCAGTCTCTTTTTTATGCCGCAGATGTCCACAGGGGCTCCGTGGACGGTCAGTGTTCATGTGGCCAGGCCAGCCACCCAGCTGCAGTGGCAGCGCAGCCGGGAGGGCCAGGCTGGACTCCGTGTACTTCAGCCCTTTGCTCCTGTGCTGCTGTCCCGTTTACAAGGAGGCGACTGGTAAGAAGCAGCCTCAAACGCTCAGTGGTGAGGTTGTAAATTTCAGTGAGGCTGTTCAATATTCATGTAATTACCCCGGAAAGCACATTTGACATTTCCTAAATACAGCAGAATATTTAGCATTTGTCTCTCCCTCTCTGCTACCTACGCATACGTGGAAAAATAATCCCCAGGGATCCTGCTGTCTGAAATGGCAACAGTGATTGAATCCATAAATTTGATGGATCAAAGTCTTCCCCATTCATCCTTTTCGTAATTTACAAATGGAAGTGAGACCATAGAAATGATGCAGCCTGCTGTCCTTCCTCACAGAACACAACGGCGCCTTGGAAAAGGGCTGCCTCCGGCCGGCATGGCCTGCAGTTCCACAAAGGCAGCCGCGCAAACCCACAGACACTGTGACACCTGGGCTTGGAGCCCTGGGGTGGCCAGGCAGCCAGTGGCAGCAGGCTCCAGTCACTGAACTGCAGAACACAGATTCAATTTCCCAAGGGCTCGGGGGCTCCGCAGAGAGATTGTGAGGGCTCCGGGATCTTGCACACACAGACACACTCAGAAACAGAGTATGTTACTACAAGAAGAAAACCACCATGTACTTTTCAAAGCCCAGCTTGACTTCCACAACCCAGCACTGTCACAGGGCTTCTGTGTGGGAAAGGCCAACCAAAGGGGCGGCTGGTAGTATACAAACACAGCCTGGCTCCGTGTGGCAGGAGTGAGCACCTCCCTCCACGCCTGACATGAAGCTAATGGCATTGTCCACCACCAGGAGGCTATTAGGGACCAGAGTGTGCATGTCCACAGCCTGGGTCCTCCTGCAAATAGAAGCCACAGAAGTAATTCTCCATACCTGAGGCTGTAAGGTTGGTGTCCCAGAGAGTTGTTTTCAGAGCTGTGTAATAAATGCCCTTGAATTGACTGAGTATTATAGATAAATTTTTACTACGGTATGTGTGTGTTGGCATTTTACAGACACACATACACAGGATGTATATATACACTATATATCATTATTTGTCTGTCTATCCATCCAATCCACCCGTCCATCCATCCATTCATCTCTCTATCTATAAAACCCATTGTCCTCAAGTCCGTTCTGACTCATGGTTACCCAACACGTGTTAGAGTAGAAGTGTGCTCCATAGGGTTTTCAATGACTGATTTTTAGGAAGCAGATCACCAGGCCTTTCTTCTGTGGCACTGCTGTATGATTCAAACTGCTAACCGTTTGGGTAGTAGTCAAATGCAAACTGTTTTCGCCACCCAGGGACCATGTATGTATATATAGCTATGTTCTAATATAGTGGGTGTTTCTGAGAGTAAATAGATATTATCTGTGTTTGTGTATGTTTAAATATATGTATATGATGGATATGAATGTTTATGCAATCCACTGTAAAATCATTCTATATGTTGGTATTTATGGTTGTTTATGGCTTGTGTCTATGCAAATATGTACATCTGTATGTGGCTATGGGTGGGCATGCATACATATGAATGAATGTGTATATATGGTTACGTGTATGTGCAGTAAGAGTTAAAATTTATCCACGGCTCAATATGTGGCAGGCACTAAGATTTTTATAGAAATATCTCTTTTAATCCTCACATTAACCTTTGAAAGTCTATAGTTACTTTCATTTTACAGAAGTAGAAAGTAAGCATCAGAGAGATGGGATGATCTGTTCAGGATCACACAGGCAGCATGAAACAAAAACAAACCCATTGCCGTCAAGTCGATTCCGACTCACAGCGACCCCATAGGACAGAGTACAACTGCCCCATCGGGTTTCCAAGGAGCAGCCAGTGGATTCAAACCACCTCTGCCACTGACTGCAAACAAGATTAACCCACGCCCCTGTGGACTGACTGCCTCCTCTAATTGACCCATTTATTTTCTGAAAGCCCTTCCTTCACTAAGCCATCTTCACAGGACGATCGTCTGTGGCCCTTTGGCCCTTTGAGATGCTGCGGCTGCAGCAGCTGAAGCAATAACCAGACGCAGGGCCAGCCACTTGGGGAGACAATCACTCGCCCTCTAGCACATCCTGAGGGCCTGCAGAGCCAGGGTTAGGAGGCCCCAGGGTGTCGAGGAATGCACTGGTGATAGAGTCAGCCTGCCAGCTTGCTCCTGTTCAGGAGGTAAGTGAGCACCTTTAAGCTGAATCTTGATCCTGCCCTAAAGTAAGTCTGAGACAAGCAAGAAACTAACCACAAAAAGGGAAAGGCATTGTCTCCTGCCCAAATCTGCGGGTAGAAGAATGTGCAGCAAGAGCCCACACAGATGCGGCACTCTAAAAGCCAGTGCCCTCCTCCTATGGGGAAGACACCGTAAACAGTGCCCCCCAGCAGGCAGGGAGATGTATTTCTATTAATCTCTTTCTTTGAAACTAATACCTCTTGTGCTGAGTAAGCTTACCTCTAGGGTGCCTGCCTTCTGGTCCCAATCTCCCTCTTCTGAGAACTGGCCCACCTCCACTCCAGGATACAGACAGCTGGAGAGGAGGGAGACTCCTGACCCAGACAGCCAAATCAGAGCTCCACAAAGCCAGTGAGGTGCAAGCTCCCAGGAAGCCAAAACAGTGGTGGAGGAGGTCTTGTCAGCCTCTGTGGGGCATTTGAGTAGAGAGCCCTTGTAGTGCAGGGCTGAGGCATGCTGGGGTGGAGGAAACTGTTAGCAAGTAAGACAAAAAATAAAACTGGAAGAAACAGATTTAAGAGATCATGCAGCCCCTAGAGAGGAGAAGTGACTTTGACTCTTGGCTTTCCAGCTCTGTGTTTATTTCCATCCAGGCTGGGCTACAACTCCTCCCCTTGGATTCCTTGAGACAGATGCTCTATCCTTCCAAAAGTGCCACTTTCTGCTTGCAATACTTTCAGTGGGTTTCTGTTCCTTGGTACTCAGCGGTGCTTGAATAAAAAGTGCTCAGCTATTTGAGAACACTGTGAGTTCTAGAACATTCCTAGCACCCTCTTCAGCTGTTGGTAAAGACACAGTAAGTGTGGCATCCCTACAATCAGGTCCCATGTAATTTATGGGCTTAGCGAGTAAGAGGCTGTAGAAAAACTCAAAAGGCCAGCATATCCTGACATCACTGAGCCAAGAAAATCTAATACATAATAAAACCAGAGCAAAAAACAAACCAAACCCATTGCCATCGAGTCGATTCTGATTCACAGAGACCCTCTATAGGAAAGAGTAGAACTGCCCCATAGGGTTTCCAAGGAGTGGCTGGTGGATTTGAACAGCCAACCTTTTGGTTAGCAGCCGAAGGCTCCCAAATTCAAAATACCCTCAAAATTAGTCACTCTTGTTTCTCCTGAAGACTGAACGTACACACATTTTGTTCTAAAAAGACAAGTCACTTGCAAATATTACAGGTGGCATACAGCATACACATGTAGAGTGACAGCTGGTGTCTCTCTGTCCTTTAACAACTAAATAAAATTGGTTAAAACATTTATGCTCTTTCTGTGTTGAAGTTTAATGCTTCCATCATATTTCTGTGACTTCCTGCGGGCTTAAGTGGCCACAGTTACCTACCTTCTGCTCCCTGTTTTGTGCTGCCCCAGACTTGGACCCCAGGCCCTGACCCTTGCTTTCTCGCAAATGCCATTCCTGACAGCTGTTTTCTTATGAGCTGCTGGCCCTGGAAAGTCACAGCCGCGCTGCTCATCAAACTTTCTGATACTGAAAGAAGACGCCCTACTCTGGGCAGCCTTTGACCCCTGCCCCTTGAACTTTCTCCCACTGGGGGAATATTTCCATGGCTCTCTCTTGCTCTCCCCTCCCATCCCCTAGCTTTGCCCCACCCTGCCTCTCTTTCCCCCCTCCCTGTTCATCTCTTGCACCCAAAGTTTCCCTTAATGTCTATACTACTGAGACATTTAGCGCTCCTTGATATAGCCCAACCCATCCAGTCAGTCCCCACAGGGCCTCCAATAGTATTCAAAAGCCCCATTAAGGCTTGTTTTTAAACAAGCACAATTGTCTCCCTAAGTAGGATTCTGCTCCCAACATTCAAAATGGCATTATTTTCCTCCCCCTTACACAGCAATTGAAGGAAACAAGGCCTCTGTAGGTGCTCTGGGACTCCTTCTATCCCTAGTCTCAGTCTCTAAGCCCTCCCCTGACACTTTCCTCCTGAAGGCCTACCTGTCCTAACACTAAATTTTTCCATACTCCTAGAACAAAAGATAGGCTCTGGAATGGCCAACTCCTCCCCACAGTCTTTTTCCTCTGCCTGGAATACCTGGCCTTTTCAAGTGTCAAACTTCCCCTCTTCCTTCTAAACTCAGTTCAAATATCAAATTCTCTGTGACCACTTCCCCAGTTCCCTAGACCAAGGAGATAGACACCTCCTCCCCTGAGCTCCACAGACCTTTGTTTTAGCCTTTGAATAAAAATTGTCCCTGAAAATGTATTAGCTTGCAGTCAGTTTCCCTCTCTCAACAAGGAGTGCCTTTCACATAGGGGCCAGATCTTTTCATCCTGTATCTCTCTCACAGCAGCAGATAATCATTTCCACTCTAAACGTCTGGTTTAAATGGATGTATAGACAAAGAGTGTTGTTATTGTTAGCTGCTGTTGAGTCAGCCGTTAACTCACGGTGACACCATGCACAACAGAAAGAAAATTGCCCAGTCCTGCACCCTTCTCATGAATTGGTGGATTGGACCATTGTGATCAATTAGATTTTCATTGGCTAATATTTGGAAGTAGATCACCAGGCCTTTCATCCTAATCCATTTTAGCCTGGAAGCTCTGCTGAGACCTGTTCGGCATCATAGCAATATGCAAGCCTCCACTAACAGACAGGTGGTGGCTACTCATGAGGTATGCTGGCCTGGAATTGAATTCAGATCTCCTTCACAGAGGGTGAGAATTCTACCACTGAACCACCAATGCCCCCACATGAAGACTAGGTGCTTACTACGTAGGGTTGCTATGAGTTGGATCAACTTGATGGCAGTGGGTTTGGTTTGGGTTTATATGCCAGGCGGTGTTTTAAGCTTTGTGCATATACAACTTATTTAATTACTTATGCATACTTCCTTACCACAACACTATGAGACAGGAAATATAACTGAGTGTTTTACAGATGAGAAGTCTGAGGCTCATCTATGTTTAGAAACTTATATAAGATCACTCAGATAGGAAAAGCTATATCTGAAGTCTGAAGCCAGGAAGTCTGGTTCTAGAATCTTAACTATTGTACTAGACTGTAAGGAATTAATTTGTTAATTATGAGGGGTAGAGGGGCTCTTCATGGACCATTGTTTCAGTTTCACTAAATCCTGCATCAGATATTTACTCATGTATGCATTGATACCTTGCTAGAGTCAAAAAACACAAAGGCACTATGCTATACTATGGCTTCCACTGTCAGGCTCATTGGAGTCAAGCAGTTTTAGTGAGAATTCCTGATCCATCTTTCAACTGGGGTAAGAATTATCTACCTTAAATAGTCAGTACTGCATAAAAGACAGTTATTAAATACCACTGTTGTGTAATATAATGTGGAAGAAAGTTACACACAAAACCAGTGATTACAGCAGGCCGGGTAAATGCCACAAGAGAAGACAAGGGATCTCGTCCCCAAGCCCTGCAGGCTCATCGTTATAAAAATTTTGGGGTATGCCCTGGCCATCTAGACAAGTGTCCCTAGTGTTTTGGCTGTAGCCAAGGAACATAAGGACAAAGGCCCAGAACTGTGGTGTAGGCCTCTGGCCTGCTGGAATACCCAAGTTTGGAAGGAGTTAACCCTTTCCCTGACACTTGAATGCTATTTGAATTACGTCTTCTTTGCCGAAGGAAGTGTCAGGCTCTTTGTTAAACTCAAACTTGCAATCCCTCATTTAAAATTTTTCAGTTCTATAAGCCAATATTGACATAAGGACAATAAGAATGATGTGTGAAGACAGTATTTGATGCCATGGAAACGAGTGTTTACTGCACACATTTACTATGCTGGAATCATCATCCAGAATCCTGTATCTGAGCACATAGAGTGAATATAAGGTGCACATGAAAGTACACACAAGGGAGAGAACTCTACTTGAGTAAATTTATATCAATATTATATTATTAATGTTTGGAAGTATTATTTAGCTATTGCTACATAACAAACCAAAATCAATAACTGAAGAAAACAACCATTTATTAGTTCTCACAAGTCTACAGGGTGAATGGGTATTTTGTGGATTTCAGCTGGTTTCGCTCAGTTATCTATGGTCAACTGGCCAGTCCATTGGGGCTTGCTAATCTAGAATGGTCTCAACTGGGATGACTCTGTTCTGCTCAATGTGGTCTTTCATTTTCCAGCAGGTTAATCCAGGCTTCTTCTCATGGTGGTGGTAGGGGTTCAAGAAGAAGAGTGGAAAGTGCGCAAGGCTTCTTGAGGCATACAACTGACACACCATCAGTTCTGTCACCTTTTTTTTCTGGCCAAAATAAGCCTAAGACCTGCCCAGATTCAAGGGGTGAATAAGTAGATGTAATCTCTTGATGGAAGGAGCTGCAAAGTCACATTGTAAAAAGAGTGAATACAGAGAGGGGAATAGAAGTAGAAGTATTTTTGCAACCAATCTACAACACTACCCAAAGGTAGAGAGTTAACTAACTAAAGATGGAGAGTTAAACACTTAATACTCACTATTAACTAGGAATTACTATCCCCACTTTAATTAGGAGGAAACTGAGACTTAGGAAGTTTAAGTAAATTGATCAAATACACAAAACTAGAAACTAGGAGAGCTGAGGTTTTAAGTAACGTTCATTTGACTCTGAAGCCTGTGCTTTTTCCATTTCACCATATCTCTTCCTGACAGCACTCTACACTCTACAACAGTGGTGTGAAGAAGTGACCATACTTGGATTTGGGTGTTCATGAGGGATGTCTGACAGAGGAAGGATTAGCACAAGCTGTGGGGAAAAGGCAGTGTTCAGGAAAACAGGCTGCCAAAATGGAAAGAAAAATGGCTTTGAATTTAGACATCCCTGGGCTATAAATCTCTTTTTTCATCTGCAAAATGGTGATATCAGAACCTGTGTCACAAGGCTGTATGAAGAATACATAAGGTTTTTCTGCCTGATTTTTCTCTACTTGCTGGTTGTTTGACCTTGGGCGGGGTGCTGAGCCTCTGTCTGCTTTGGTTTCCACATGTATAGAGTAGATGTAAAGAAGGTCCTTGCTTCATGGCTACAAAGCATTTAGAATACTCAGCACTTGTTAAGCTGTATATGATAACCAACATACAAATGTTCACATATACCTATGGTGCCATACAGTTACAAGTAGTCCTACAACATCAATGTGCTAAACACTATAAAGTACCTGTTGCAGGGCTGGTCACATAGTAAACACTTTATAAATTTCATCTGCATCTTTAGAGGCTGAAGGACTGACAGTTAAAATCAGCTGTAGAGGAGTGACATCAGAAAGGTGGTGGAGTAGGCAGATCCAAGCTCAACTGCCCCCACAGAAACATAAAAAAAAGCATAAACTGTCGTTAGCTTAATCAGAACTCTGAAAAAGATTCAAAGATTTACAGCAACCAAGAAAACACTTAGTCAAGAAAAGGGCAACTTATTCAAAGAAATCTCTGTCAAAACATTAGCTGAACACAGTCTAAAAGAACAGGTAATTCAGTAGTCATACACTAGAAGGAACAGAGTCTTTGCAAAATAGATCATTGGGGAAAAAATCACTAAGCCAGTGGAATACTATAGCCTTCACCAATAATGTTTTAAAAAGTGAAAACTCTGGGGAAGAGGGAGAATCTGACTTCCAGAGTTACCACATTATATTTGAATACCCAGTTTAAAAAAAAAATCACAAGGCATACAGAGAAGCAGGAAAAAAATGACCCATTCAAAGAAACAAAATAAAGATACAAAAACCACCCCCAAGAAAGCCATGACACATTTAAATTACTAAACAAAGACTTTATAACAACTGTCTTAAATATGTTCAAAGACATAAAGGAAAATAGAACAAAGAACTAAAGGGAGCCAGAAGAATATTTATGAACAATATGAGAATACCAATAAAGAGATATAAATTTAAAAAGGAATCAAACAGAAATTCTGGAGCTGCAATGTACAATAACTGAAATGAAAAATTCACTACAGAGGTTCGACAGCTGACTTAAGCAGGCAGAAAGAACAATCAGTGAGTTTGAAGATAGGATAACTGACATTTAAAGTCTACAGAACAACAACAACAAAAATGAATAAAGGTAAACAGAGCCTGAAGAACTTGTGAGACACCATCATGAAGATCAACATCTGCATTATTGGAGTCCCAGAAGAAGAAGGAGAGAGAAAGGGGGACAAAGAATATTCAAAGAAATAATGGCTGAAAACTTCCCAAAACAGATGAAATACATGCATCTACACATCAAAGAAGCTCAACAAATCCAAGTAAGATGAACAAGGACAGATCTATACTTAAACACTTTATAATCAAATTGTGAAAAGACAAAGGGAGAATCTTGAAGGCTACAAGAGAGAAGTGTCTCATCACATACAAGGTCTTCAATAAGATTGAAAGCCAATTAAATAAATAAATAAATAAAAAGGAGGCCAGAGCAACACAACGACACATTTAAAGTACAGACAGAGGTTTAAAAAAAAAAAAAAAAAAAAAAAAAACCTAGCAATAAAGAATTCTATATCAGAAAAAAAACTATCCTTCAAAAAAAGAGAAAGAAATTAAGATATTCAAAGATATACAAAAGCTGAGAGAGTTTGTTACCACTAGATGTGTACAACCAGAAATGCTAAAGGGAGTTCTTCAGGTAGAAATGAAAAAATACTAGATATTAACTCAAAGGTATATGAAGAAATAAAGATTTCCAGTAAAGGTAACTACACAGGCAAATATAAAAGCAAATATTATTTAATTTTTGGTTCGTAAATCCAATTTTTATGTCCTACATGAATTAAAAGGAAGATACATAAAAATTATAAATATATGTTATGGGGCACGCAATGTATAAACATGTAATTTATGATGACAGTAGCATAAAGACGGGAGTAACAGCTGTATAGGAGCAGAG
Organism: Trichechus manatus latirostris; assembly: GCF_000243295.1. Lineage (NCBI taxonomy): Eukaryota > Metazoa > Chordata > Mammalia > Sirenia > Trichechidae > Trichechus > Trichechus manatus. The sequence continues at coordinate 118,169 of NW_004444397.1, read as the reverse complement.
ATTTATATGTTATTGAAGTTAAGTGGGTATCAATTAAACTAGATTGCTATAAATTTAGGATCTTAAATGAAATCAACATGCCAACCATCAAAAAAACAAAAACAAAAAAATCCAAGAAGTATACACAAAAGAAAATGGAAAGGGAAGTAAAATAGTTCACTACAAAAAAATCAACTGAAAACTTAAGAAAGCAGTAATGTGATGAAAGACAAAATGCAAAATGGCAGACATAAGTCCTTCCTTAGTGGTAATTACTTCAAACATAAATGAATTAAATTCTCTAATCAACAGGCAGAAATTGGCAGAAGGGATAAGAAAAAAATGATCCAATTATATGCTGTCTACAAGAGACTCACTTTAGGTCTAAAAACACAAAGAGGTGGAAAGTGAAAGTAGGGAAAATATATTCCATGTAAGTAGTAAGCAAAAGAGAGCACGAATGACTACATTTAATAAAAGAAAAAATATTCCCCAGGATAGACCATGCGTCAGTCCACAAAATAATTCTCAACAAATTTTAAAATATTGAAAAGATACAAAATATCCTCTCTAACTACAATAGAATGAAGCTAGAAAGAAAACTGTAAAATTCACAAATATGTGAAAATTAAAAAATAATAATGGTATAATGACTCAAAAAGGAAATAAAAAAATTGTTGTTATTGTGTGCCATTGAGTCGATTCTGACTCATAGCTACCCTATAGGACAAAGTAGAACTGCCCCGTAGGGTTTCCTAGGCTGTAATCTTTACAGGAGCAGACTGTCAGGTCTTTTCTGCCACAGAGCAGCTGGTAGTTTAGAACCGCTGGCCTTTAGGTTAGTAGCTGAGTGCCTAACAATTGCACTGCCAGAGAGCCTTCAAAGAAATTTTAAAAATACTTACATATGAATAAAAATAAAAGAACAACATAGCAAAACTTCTGGCATACAGTGATGGCATACTCAGAGGAAATTTATAGCTGTAAATGCCTACATTACAAATGCTTCTACAAAAAAAAAGAAATATCTTAAAACAATAACCTAACGTTACATTTTGACGAACTAGCAAAAGAAAAGAAAAACTAAACCCAAAGCTGCCAGAAGAAAGGAATTAATGATTAGAGAGAGGATGAATTATATTGAGCATAGAAAAAACAATAGCAAGAATCAACCAAACCAATCTTTAGCTACAATGATCAAGAAAAAAAAAAGATAGAAATAGCAAAAATCAGAAAAGTGGGTACATTATTACTAACCCAACACAATAAAATGGATTATAAGTGAATACTGTGTACAACCTACTTCCAAAAATCAGCCAATGAAAACCCTATGGAAAACAAAGATCTGACCCACAACCAAAGATAGGGATGGCGAAGGACCAGAAAGTATTTCAGTTTGTTGTGCATGGGGTCACCATGATTCTGGGGTGACTTCATGGCAGCTAACAACAACAACTTGAACAATTGTATGTAAACAATTTAGATAACCTAGATGAAATGGAAAAATTCTTATAAACACAGAAATTACTTGAATTGAATCAGGAAGAAATAGAAAATCTTAACAGAACTATAACAAGTGAGGAGATTGAATCAGTAATCAAAAAGTTCCCAACAAAGAAAAGTCTAGGACCAGGTAGTTTTACTGGTGAATTCAACCAAACATTTAAAGAAGTTACACCAATCTTTCCAAACTCTTCCAAAAAATGGAAGAGGAGAGAACACTGCCCAACTCATTCTATCAAGTTATCATTCACCCTGATACCAAAACCAGATAATAACACCACAAGAAAAGAAAACTATAGACCAATATCCCTTATGGTTACAGATGCAAAAATCCTCAACAAAATACTATCAATCAAATCAAATCCAACAGAATATTAAGAGGATTATACACGATGACAAAGTGGGATTTATTCCGGTAATGCAAAGGTGGTTCACCATAAGAAAATCAATCAATAAAATATACCACATTAACAGAATGAAGGAAAAAGAAAAACACATGATAATTTCAATTTATTCAGAAAAGACATTTAATAATCTTTTTATTGATATTCTCCTTTCATGATAAAAATACTCACAAAACTAGGAATAGAAGAGAAATTCTTCAACAAGATGAAGGACATTTATGAAAAACCCACAACTCACATCATACTCATTGGTGAAAGAATGAAAGCTCCTCCCCAACTCCAAGATGAGGAACAAGACAAAGATACTTGCACCACTGCTATTTACATTGTAATTGAAGTACTAGGAAGAGTAATTAGGAAGGAAAAAAAGAACATTTGAATTGGGAAAGAAGAAACAAAACCATCCCTATTTGGTTTTGATCTGAACCTATATATATAGAAAATCCCAAAGAATCCACAAGAAAGTTACTTGAGCTAATTAAAAAAACAAGAAGAACAAAATTTCAGGGTACAAGATCAACACATACTGCGTTTCTGTACCCTAACAATGAGCAAGCTGAAAATGAAATTAAGAAAACAATTTCAATTATAATAAAATATCTACGAATATATTTAACCAAGGAGGTAAAAGAGTTGTATGCTAAAAACTACAAAATATCTTGAAAAAGAAGGACAAAGTAGGAGGGTTCACACTTCCTGATTTCAAAATGTACTCTAAAGCTGCAGTAATCAAAGCATTGTGGTACTGGTATAAGAACAGACATATAGACCAACAGAATAGAATTTAGAGTTCAGAAATAAACTCATACATCTATAGCCAAGTGATTTTCAACAAGAGTGCCAAGTCCATTTAATAGGGAAACAATACTTTCTTCAGCAAACGATGCTGAGGCAACTTGATCACATGCAAAAGAACAAAGTTGGAACCATACCTCAGACCACATATAAAATTTAATTGAAAATGCATCAATGACCTAAATATAAGAACTAAAAGCATAAAACTCTGAGAAGAAAACATAGGGAACTTTTCTTCAGGACCTTTTTTTTAAAAAAAAAAAAACAAATTCTTAGATATGACACCAAAAACATGAGCAACAAACGACAAAATAAACTCAACTTCATCAAAATTTAAAACTTTTGTACATCAAAGGATTTTATTAACAAAGTGAAGAAAGAATCTACAGAATGGGAGAAAATATTGGGAACCATATATCTGATAAAATTTTAATATCTGAATATATAAATAACTCCTACAAATCAACAACAAATCACAAACAACCCAATTAAAAAATGTGCAACGATCTTGAATAGATATTTCTCAAGAGAAAACACACAAATGAATAATCACCTGAAAAAATGCTCATTAGGGAAATGCAAATCAAAATCACAATGAGATACCAAATTACACTCACTAAGATGACTATTACCAAACAAACAACTCCCTCTCCAAACAAACAAACAAAAAAAATAATAATAGAAAATAGCAACTGTTGGCAAAGACGTGGAGAAATTGGAACTTTGTGGGAACGTTAAAAGGTATAGCCACAGTAAAGAAAACTGTGCCAGTTCCTCTAAAAGTTAAATATGGAATTATCATATGACCCAGCAATTCCATTTCTGGGTATATACCCGGGGGATTTAAAACAAGAACTCAAACAGATACTTGTACACCAATGTTATTTGCAGCATTGTTTACAAGATCCAAAAGGTGGAAACAACACATGTCCATCAACAGATGAATGGACAAACAAAATGTGGTACATGGTACATACATACAATGGAATATTATTTATCCATTAAGAGAAATGAAGTTCTGATACATGCTATCACATGGACAAACCTTGAAAACATTATGCTAAGTAAAATAAGCCAGACACAGAAGGACAAGTATTATATAATTCCATTTACATGAAATATCTTCAGTAGACATATTCATAGAGAGAAAAAGTAGGTTAGGGATTACCAGGGGCTAGGGGAAGAGGGTAATAGGGAGATATTGCTTAATGGGTACCGATTTCTGTTTGGGGTGATAAAAATGTTCAGAAATAGATAGTGTTGATGGTTTTACAACATTGTAAATGTAATTAATGCCACTGAAACGTACACATAAAAATGGTTAAAATGGGAGATTTTATGTTATATATATTTTACACACCCACACACGCACATCAGATCTATAGATAGAACCTGTCCTCAGACCCTGTTTGAGGAGGAATTGCTTCTGTCCAGCTCAGAGGGCAATGAAAAAAGTAGATTTCAAAGCCCTTTTTTTAAAAAAAATTTTTTTTTATTGTACTTTAGCTGAAGGTTTACAGAAAAAATAATTTCTCATTAAATAGTAAGTATACATATTGTTTTATGACATTGGTTAACAACCCCACGACATGTCAACTCTCTCCCGTCTCGACTTTGAGGACCTTTTTTATGGTGAAAATATAAATAGCCACCGTTACACCATTTTGAAAGTTTCTACATGTACAATTCAGTGACATGGATTACATTATTCCAGCTGTGCTGCTATTTTCACTATCCTTTGGCAAATTATTCCATCACCATTGTCTTCAACTCACTGTGCTCTAGGCTTCCCATCAAACCTTTTGAGTTGCTATTGTCAGTTTGATCTCACATAATTTTTATTTTTGTACCTTAGATGAAGGTTTGCAGAACAAATATTTTCTCATTAAACAGTACACATATTGCCCTATGACGATGGTTAACAACCCCATGACATGTCAACACTGTCCCTCCTCAACCTTGGGCTCCCTATCACCAGCTTTCCTGTCCCCTCCTGCCTTCTAGTCTTTGTCCCTGGACTGCTGTGCCTCATTAGTCCTGTTTTGTTTTATGAAGCTGTCCAATCCCAGGCTGAACAGTGAACTTCGGGAAGGGCTTCACCACTGAGCTAAAAGGGTGTCCAGGGGCCATACTCACGGGATTTCTCCAGTCTCTGTCAGGCCAGTAAATCTGGTCTTTTTTTGTGAGTTAGAATTCTGTTCTACATTCTTTTCCAGCTCTGTCCAAGACCCTCTGTTGTGATCCCGGTCAGAGAAGTCAGTGGTGGTAGCCGGGCACCATCTAGCTGTACTGGACTCAGTCTGGTGGAGGTCTTGGTAGTTGTGGTCCATTAATCCTTTGGACTAATATTTTCCTTGTATCTTGTTCTCTTCATTCTCCCTTGCTCCAGAAGGAGTGAGACCAGTGGAGTATCTTAGATGGCTGCTCACAGGCTTTTAAGACCCCAGACGCTACTCACCAAGGTAGAATGTACAACACTGTCTTTATAAACTGTGTTATGCCAATTGAGCTAGATGTTCCCTGAGACCATGGTCCCCACAGCTCTCCACCCAGCAGTTCAGTACCTCAGGAATTTTGGAAGTGTCTGTGAAGCTTCCATGACCTTTCCTTGTACAAGTTGTGCTGGCTTCCCCAGTAATGTGTACTCTCTTACCCTTCACCAAAGTTACCACTTATCTATTTAGTTCCCCCCACTCCTCTCATCCCTCATAACCAACAAAGATTGTTTCTTTTTGTGTGTAAACTTTTACATGAGTTGTACAGTAGAGGTCTCATTCAATATTTATCCTTTCATGACTGAATTATTTCACTCAGCATAATGTCCTCCAGTTTTCTTGCTCTTGCTCTCCTGTGCTGAGTTCCTTTTGTATGTGGATTTTTTTTTTTTCATTTCATTTGTTTTTGTAGGTTTTGTTTTTACTGAGACTTTATGTTTTTCTTCTTTATTTGATGAGCAGGTTTGTTGACTTTCTTTGTGGTTACCATGAACTTTACCCTTATCTTCCTAGATTTAAACCAGTCTATTATGACTTGGTATCGCCTGACTTCCTCTCCATTAGAAGGTTCTATATCTACACCGTTTATTCCCTCTTTTACTGTTCTGATGCTGTTTTCATTTACAGATTAACCTCTCTGGTTCCCTTTTGTAATTCTTTTGGTTTTACATAGTCCTTAAGAGTTCATTTCCAAGGTTGGTACCTGGATAGTACAATCCTGTCTCCTATATTCAGCCTGTGGTCTGATATTGTTTGTTCTCAGACCGAAAGACTTCCTTAATAAGTCTCGTAAGTTTGGTTTGGTTTTTACATATTCCCTTTACTTCTGTTTATCTGGAAATGACCTAACTTCACCATCTTATTTGAATGAGAGTTTTTCAGGATATATTATTCTTGGCTGGCAATTTTTTTCTTTCAAGGTTTTATATATGTCATCCCATTACCTTCTTGCCTGCTTGGTTTCTGCCGAATAATCAGAGCTTAGTCTTATTGTTTCTCCTCTGTATGTGACTTTTTGTTTTTCTTGAGCTGCTCTCAGGACTCTTTGTTTGTCTTTGGTTTTATCGAGTGTGATTACGATGTGCCTTGGTGATTTTCTTTTGCGGTCTATCCTATGTGCGGTTCGTTGAGCTTCTTGGATGGTCAGCTTTTCATCTTTCGTGATATTGGGGAAGTTTTCTGTTAGCAATTCTTCAATGATCCTCCCTGTGCCTTCTGTTTTCTCCCCCTGTTCTGGAACTCTGATCACTTGCAGATTTTTGCTTTTGATTGTATCCCACATAATTCTCAGAGTCTCTTCATTTTTCTTCATTCTTTTTTCTGATTTTTCCTCAGAGTTGTATCCAAGTGTTTGTCTTCTATTCTGCTCATCCTGTCTTCCACTGTTTCAAATATGCTCCTCAGCCCTTCTATGACCCTGTCCATTTCTGAAATCTTGTTGTTTATCTTTTGGATTTCTAATTGTTGTTTTTGTATAATTTATAGCTGTGAATTTATTTTGGCATTTTCTTCCTGATTTATTTTCCTGAATTCTTCCATTTTTTGTCTGTATTTTCTATCAATTTGTCTGCCTTTTTCATGAATTTGTCTATTTTTTCCTCATTTTTGTCTGCTTTTTGCTTCAACTCTTGGATAATTCTGAGTATTGGAGATTTCAATTCCCTATCAGGTAGTTCTAGTGTCTTTTCTTCTACTGGTAAGTCATCTGATGTTTTATTTTTGACAACTACTGGAACCATCCTGTTCTGTTTTTGTAAATGTTTTGATATTGTCTGCTGTCTTTGGGGCATTCAGTAGTTATTTTTCTCATTTATTGATTGTAGATTTGTTTGTTTCATCCCTTTTTTTTTAATTTACCTATGTATGAGCAGGTGGTCTGTTTGTTCTTTGTTGTTTGCTCATCTGTGGGCACGATATTTTTCACCTCCTTCTCCAATAGGCAGCATCAGTCGCTCGGATATGGTACAGCAGGGCATGTCTAGCTGAAAATGAGTCTCTGGGATGGGTTGTTTGTGGCACTTACTACAGCCACCAGGGCGGGTCAGCAATCAGTGTAGGGCAAGTTTCGGTAGGCTGTGCCTGTGCTGCTTGGTGGTGTGATATTAAGTGCATATGCAGGTAGGCAGGATGGAGGGGGAGATTGTGATGTGTGGAGCTAAGATGGTTATGGGAGAGAGGAGAGAGGAACAGGAGCCAAAAACATACAAACAAACAAAAAATAGTGCTAGGGGAGCTTGCTGTAGGAGTGAAGAGATGAGAGACTATGAAATGGAGAAAAACAAAAAGGGGAAGAAGAAGATAAGAAAGAAAAGAATGAATAAATTAAAATTAGAAAGTAAATAGAACAGCAAAGCTCCCAGGGATCCCACCAGTACAGCTACGAGGTCTGGGGAAGTTGTTCCCAGGTACTGAAGTACAGCCTGGCTAGAATGCATAGAGATATTCAGCACCAGGTATCCAGGTGACAGGAAGAGAAGGAAGGTATAGAGAGACGATAAACTGAGTAATGAAGAAAGACAAAAAGGGAAAAAGAGGGAAAAGAAAACAAAAGAAATAAAAAAAAGAAAATGAAATCCCCCCCAAAAAAACAGAAAAAAAAACCCACAAAAAAAGAAATGTCCTCAGGGATCCCCCTGCGCATCTGTGCAAGCTAAGGGGGTACGTCCTGAGCTGTACAGCACTGCCTAGCCAGAATGTGCTCCCAACTCGAGCAAAGAAAAAGAAAACAAACAATTGAAAGCAAACACGGACCAGGAAGCAGTTCTACAGTC